>NC_056747.1:6648053-6843053 GCF_019279795.1 Protopterus annectens | reverse complement strand
CAACTCCCATATCCCTGACTACTGAATCAACTTTTAGGGTGTCTTATTGATGATGTCATTACCAACTCCCATATCCCTGACTACTGATCAACTTTTAGGGTGTCTTATTCATTATGTCATTACCAACTCCCATATCCCTGACTACTGAATCAACTTTTAGGGTGTCTTATTGATGATGTCATTACCAACTCCCATATCCCTGACTACTGAATCAACTTTTAGGGTGTCTTATTGATGATGTCATTACCAACTCCCATATCCCTGACTACTGAATCAACTTTTAGGGTGTCTTATTGATGATGTCATTACCAACTCCCATATCCCTGACTACTGAATCAACTTTTAGGGTGTCTTATTGATGATGTCATTACCAACGCCCATATCCCTGACTACTGAATCAACATTTAGGGTGTCTTATTGATGATGTCATTACCAACTCCCATATCCCTGACTACTGAATCAACTTTTAAGGGTGTCTTATTGATGATGTCATTACCCGGGATGGCAGACTTCCCAAAAGGTGCTATAATGCATGTGTTATTGAGTTTTAAGATATGGCTTTGGCACCAAGCATTTGTCTATATTAGACCCTCCTGAAGGCTATTCTCATTTTGGGGAATTCAATGACAGCTCCCAGTTTGCAATTATCTGCGAACCTGGTCAGTAAAAGGCCTTTGGCATTGGCTCTGACATCTGAGAAGTAGATGCCAAAGAAGACTGGGCCCAGCAGAGAGCTCTGGGAGGACTTCACTCATAACCAGCCTCTTTGTGGAGGTGGCCTGACCATTTCTTACCTCCTAGGTCCTATCGGTGAGTTAGCTAGCTGTCCAATGTCTTATAAAGGGGTTTGTACCTAGTTCCATAATTTTGTTGGCAATGCCTGAATGGGGTTTTGTGTTAACTACTTTAGCCAGCTCTAGGTAGGCAGTATGCACTATTCTCTCCCCATCCATTGCCTAAGTGACGTTTTCAAGGAATTCCACTAGATTCAGTAAGCATGACCTTCCTTTTACAAAAATCTGACTAGGATAGATCCAAGGTCTGGAGGTCTCCTATGTTCTTGTAGATAACTTCCATGATAACTCTTTCCAGTGCTTTGCAAATATGACTAGTCAGACTAATGAGTCTGTAGTTTCCAGGATCTGTTGAAGGTCCTCCCTTATCAGGGAGGATGACCGTTGTAGTTCTCTATTCATGTGGTCTGAAGGCTGTTTTAAAAAATAGTTAAATAATGTCTCAGGGGTCCTGAGAAGTCATATTTTAGACCATTCAGGAAGCATACTGGGATGTTATTGGGGTCCAGTGAGGCCGTGTTCTGGGCTTTAGTGAGTGCAGCCAATACATCCTCCCTAGTTATAGCTGGAGGGGTTATGTTTGGGGGTATTTTTTGGGGATGGTTGGAAGTGGTGGGGTAATTTGGAACTGAATTTCTCTGTTAACAAGTTTGCTTTATCGCCAGGCTCAATGAATTTGGCACAGTTAACCACCAGTTCAGCACATTGCTGTGTGCTGCCCTTGAGGTTTCCACCATAGCTGTAGAAAGCCTTATGGCTATCTTTCACCTGGGAGGATATCTTAACCTCACATTTTGCTTTGCTTGATCTACTAAGCCCTCTTAGTTGCCTATTTATTTTGATGACAGAGTTTCTATTTTTATGAGAATTACCCTTCCTGATTTTTTGCCATATATTTTCCTTTTGTTTTATATTCTGTTTAATTTGGGATCCCACCAGGGTGGTTTGTTTCTAGTGATAGTCTTGGGCTAGTCTTGGGCTTACTTCTGATAAGCCCTGAGTGGCTATGAGATCTAAGGGTATATGACAGATGATGTCTAAGTAAGCTAGAAGAAACAGAAGGGGTGTTTTTTTTCAAAATCTGAAAAAGTTGGAAGCCAAGGAATAGATTGTCTCGATGCTGAATTGGCAGCCAGTTTAAGACAGTGGTGTTCATATTTTGGGGAAGGGGTAATGAAGTGACAGATGGAGATTATTTGGATGGGGGTAAAGTTTCATCTGGACGCAGATACTGTAAGAAGCAGGCAGTACTCAAGTTAGGCTAACAGAATACCTTTGCCAATATCATTTCTTGTTGGACAGGAGATGAAAGTGATGACTTTGTTTTCCTAGAAGAGTGGGGAGTTTTATCTCTTTCTAGGTGTTGTTGAAATGATAGAAGTTAAGTGAAGGATTAAGCCATAATCCTTGGTATCTGAAGCTGTTAACCTGCTCAGTGACATTGTTAAGATGGTCAAGAATAAAAAGTGATTTGGAGTTCTTTTAGTCTGAGGACAGGGAACCCAACAGACTGAGAGTATAATACTGTTTGAGCCAGCAGAGTACACTTACATAAATAAAAGTGCTACTAGATACCCTGAGGTGCTTACTTTGTCCTTTACTGGGACAGAAAAGGCTAGCAAAGGTAGCAAATTCTGACAGAAATGTTCAGTATCATGGGTTATCCCTGGCAAATACTGACAGAGGAGAGGAGAGAACAGCTCATGAGAAGGCAATAACGTAAACTCATGAGTCCGAACCTAAAGAAAGACTGAATTTTTCTGTTCTTTATTATGTCTAAAGTTAAACAGTATGAGTAAGAGTCTTTGGTACTAAAAGTTTACATTTATATAAAATGAAGGTTTTGTTCCATAAATACACTAATAATTTCAGCCTGGAAACTGTTGGTGTTTCATTCCTAAAATAATGAAATGAAATCTAATAATAGTGGAAGTGCATGCTGTCTGAGTAAATTTCCCTAAGAAACTAGCCAAGACGAGGCATGCTATCTCACACTGATAGAGAAAGCAGACATAATTCAATCTTAAGCGGTTGCTGTTGTAAGTAAAGTGAAATGTTCAGAATGGGTATTTAAGCAGACAGAAGGTTGGAGACCAAAGTAAACTGATTCTGCTGTAAGTTATCTGGGTGTGTGACGTCTCTGCCTCAGTGCTGAGTAGCTGAGCTGTGTACACCCCAGAGGAAAGAAACATTTTGTTCCATTTATTTCACTCAGCCATTGTGCTAAAAGCAAACAGTGTACAAACAAAGCAGTATAGAGATTCATCCTAGAGTTTTACTTGGTATCTGTAAACTGCAGAACAGCAAAAGAATTGCCAGAAACTGAGCAGTGTGCATTCTGATACTGTGATAAGGAGTACAGCATCCTGGGGTTGGGGTGTTAGACGATCAGTGCATATCCCAGAGAATGCAAAGCTTTGCTTTTGTTGTTCAGCAGAAGTAGCATGTTAAGAAGTTATTTGAAGGGAAACAGCTGAAACACGTCGAAAGTATAGTAGCAATTGGGAAATGTGTTTCAAACAAACTGCAGAGTGCAGTAATGTGAATATACATGCAGTAAAACTACTAGCAAAATGTCTGCTGATACATCTGTAAAAAGTACTGAAGCAATGAGACTGTTGCCAGTTTCCATATTCATTGATAATATTTGCAAAATGTAATGTAGTGAGAAAGGAAACTACTTGTTGTGAGTGTGTGAATGGGTTATAATATTTGTGTAAGCCATGTGGAAAAATAACTATCTTTAAAGGTTACTATCTCTAACAAACTATGGGTTTTGTAAAATAAGCAGTTATGCCGGAAATTATAAAATCACTGAAACTGTGGGCTGGTGTTCTTTAAAAATGAATTATGCGTGAAGTGTAAGCCAAGGAGGTTGGCATAATGGCTAAGGTGTTTACCTTACAGACATAAGGTGCAGGGTTTGATACTCACATGAGGTAAATGGCTAGGCTTAAAATGGTGCACAACGACAGTTAACATATTGCTAATCTATGGGCCAAGCTGCTGTGGCATTTCTCTATTTAAAAAGGACAGGCATTTTAACACCATCACAATGTCTACTGAACTGAAGTGTAACCAGAAATTGAAAGTGGTACTAAGCCTTGTGCAACTTCTATGAAGGTGAAATGAAATACAGTTATGTGGATATGTACACTGAATAAAATGAGATGTAGTAATGGTGGAAATGTATGCTGTATGAGACAGGTATACTACATATATGTATTTTGTGGATCCCCTTCTAAAGCTCAAAGTTTCAAAACTTTAAACTTCAAAAGGCCCAGACCATAAGATCGAAGTTTTGAAACTGTCAACATTTTGAATGGAAATCGCCGTACAACACGGAATGGGATATTTACCATTTTCCTCACTGTAGTACGATCTCGGAGTTGGTACATTTATGTCAGTATTTCAAGATTATAAAGTGACTCTATATATATATATATATATATATATATATATATATATATATATATATATATATATATGGGTCCCCTTCACATGGTTGACTTCTCAGAAAGTCGACTTTCAAATGGCCGAGATCATATGATCGACTTTCGAAAAGCCAACCATGGGGAACCGCTATCTCCGTACAGTGCAGAATAGGAATATTTCCTTCTTCCGCACTGTAGTGCGATCTCGGAGTTGGTATATTTAAGTTATGGGGGGGTGGGGGTGGAGCCCAGCATGGGGGGGGGACTGCAGGGGCATAGCCCTTGCTAACAGTTTAAGGCAAGTGTTTGTTGTGTTTCATGTGTTTAGTTTACATGGTTGGCTTTTCAAAAGTTGATCATATGGTCTCAGCTATATGAAAGTTGACTTTCTGAACAGTTGACCATGTAAAGTAGACCCATATATGTGTGTGTGTGTATTATAGTCAAGAATCATGGGATATTGGTGACCACATGCATCACCTCAACTGCCTTCTCATACTAAATGTAGGTGCTATCACCAGTGTTACTATAAGTTGGCCTCTCCAGCTTCCCCTTCCTGAGACTCTTAATCCCCTCGGTGACGGAGCCTTCAGTCAACAAAACCATCTTCTCTGATTCTACACTCAGTATTCTCCTTTGCTTTTTGGCCCATGCCGCCGCCATGCTACCTACAAACCTACCCCCGAGTTCTACTGCCCCAGCCCTCCATACTATTTATTTGTTGGCTCCGTCCTTGTTCTTCACCTGATACCTTTGCTCTCCTTTCTGTACATTTCCCACAATTCCTTACCACTCTTCTATCCTGCCCAAGTGGCTCACTGTTACACTCAGCACTTCTGTCCTGCTGTTTTTTGAAGCTGAGTCCTGAATGGTCATCTCTGCCTCCACTTCCCCTTCATCACTTGCCACTGTGGTCTGCCCATCCTTTCACTTTGAGTTCACTTTGTTTCCCTGTAATGGCTGCATGACCCTGTTTTTTGCAGTCACCTTAATATGTTCAACTTCATCTATCTGTACACTTTGTAACTCTCTCCAGCCATGGCTTCTTGTCCCCTGCCTTTCTCCCACTAATTTTCTGTCATCATCACAGTAGCTCTCACTTTCTCCTACTGATTCTGCTGTACGTTTATTTTTAACTTTTTACATCCTCACTCCTTTCATTCAGTGTTAATAATGACACTGTCCTGTTCTGCTGCCTTGTTTGATAATTAGTAGAAAAGAATATAAAACCACAGTCCACCAGGCTAAAAACAAATGTGATTTATTCAGTGTTAGCGCTTTCAGGTGCAAACCCTTCCAAAGACACAAACCACACAACATAAAACTGAGTTTAAATACAAAAGCTTATGCAAATAATAAAAGCAATCATTCAATTAATCAATCAAATACAGAAGTACTAAAATTTCTGAATGAAAGGCCTACGCCTACTTAAAACAGGCTTTAAAGGTACCATGCCATTGAACCCTGGATACCTATTCGCTGCTAGTTTAATTATCCACCTAGTCTCACAATACTCAGTATTACTAGTAATGTCGCCCTTTCTCCCTCCCAAATTAACCTGTTTCAATGCCAAGAAAAGAAAATGATGTCCTGGATATCTTTCTATATGTTGGGAAAGTGCATTACATTTATCCTTAAGTCTGATGGCTGATAAGTGCATCAATATTCTGTCCTGAAATCTACAATTTGTCTTCCCCACATAGAAGGAAGAACAATCTACACAAGTAGCTAGATATATTATATTCTGGGACAGGCAAGCAGCCTGAACTCTCAGAGTATATTCCCTCCGTGTAGTGGGGTGAACAAATGTACAAGATTTATTAATATATTTGCAGGCTTTACATCTTTGACATGGAAACGTTCCAACCTTAGCCTTTTGTCTCTCATCCCTATGGGGTTTATCACAAAGGATCTGCTTCAAATTTTTATTCCTCTTATATATAAAATGTAAGCTACCCCCCACCAGTTCCTTCAGAGAATCATCTGTTTGTAAAATTCTCCAATTCTCTCTAATGATGTCTTGCACCCACCTGATATCACT
Organism: Protopterus annectens; assembly: GCF_019279795.1. Lineage (NCBI taxonomy): Eukaryota > Metazoa > Chordata > Ceratodontiformes > Protopteridae > Protopterus > Protopterus annectens. The sequence continues at coordinate 6,836,784 of NC_056747.1, read as the reverse complement.
GCTATAAGTTAACTGTAGGGGCACTTTACTTCTTACACTATTATCATACCATTTACTCCATTTATTGTACATATTATACCTATTTGATATGCCTTGATTGGAGAACCAAGGGGCACTCTTGGTGTCCCTGGAGCCCACAACATCACTTATTACCCCTTTTAACTCCATAGGTTTATATTCCCTGGTCAGCAGCCTATTAGTAAATTCACTAATTCTTCCTGTAGGACATCCTCATCAGTACATAATCTCGACAGTCATAAGGACCGTCCTTTCACTATGCTATGAAAAATAAAGCCTGGACGCATACTATCTTTAGCTAAGGGTCCATTTTCCGGCATGCTTTTCTAAACACTTTGGTGTTGAACACTCTGTGCCCACTTTGCTCTATCTTTATGTCCAAGAAATCAATCCCTTGTAAGAGGAATTAACTGTAAATCATAAAAAACTAGTAGTACCTTCCAGATGTCTGACAAAGTCCAGCACGCTTTCATGAGTGCCTGCCCATAAAATAAACACATCGTCTACAAAATGAGTGCAAAAGGCCAATTGCTGTTTCCATTGGTGTGCAGCCTCAAAAATAACTTCTTTCTCCCAATGAGCACGTACCAAATTGGCATAAGAGTATGCACAGGGGGTCCCCATAGCGACCCCCCATTTCTGCCAAAAGTACTGCCCCTCAAAGAGAAAGACATTATATTCCAAGACAAGCTCCAAGAGGCTGATAACCTGCTGTATATCATGCCCATTGAAATGTACACTTTCAAGTAATAATTAACTGCTCCTAAGCCATATACATTGGGTATAACTGTGAATACATCACGTATGTCCAATGTCACTAGTAAAAAGCTCTTATCATAAACACAAGTTCCTAAAAACTCATACAAATCTGTCAAAAATGGGCACTGTCTCTCAAAATCCTAGGTACTTGTCTCACAATTGATTTTATCCTATATTCAACCCACATGGAGCAGTATTCAGTGACCCACCCCCTGCCTGAAACTATGGGCCTAAAGGGTCGGTCAAGCAAATATTTATGTATTTTCATCAGTGCCTTTGGCATTGTAACAGGTTAATTTGGGAGGGAGGGAGAAAGGGTGACATTACTAGTAATACTGAGTATTGTGAGACCAGGTGGATAACTGAACTAGGGGCGAATAGGTATCCAGGGCTCAATGGCATGGTACCTTTAAAGCCTGTTTTAAGTAGGCGTAGGCCTTTCATTCAGAAATTTTAGTACTTCTGTATTTAATTGATTAATTGAATGATTGCTTTTATTACTTGCATAAGCTTTTGTATTTAAACTGAGTTTTATGTTGTGTGGTTTGTGTCTGAGGAAGGGTTTGTACCTGAAAGCGCTAACACTCAATAAATCGCATTTGTTTTCAGCCTGGTGGACTGTGGTTTGACATTCTTTTCTACTGTTGATTTTTAAACCACAGACCTTTGCTACCCGCGCCTGGTTTGCTTTTGTACTTTTTGTTTTTTACACGTGTGTGGTAGACATGCCTAATGTAAGAGGAATGGAAGATGTGGAACTTGATTATCGGCCAGTTACACAAGTGGCTAAGTCCTTTTGTGAGCAGATGAAGAAGATGACCAATATGGGTAACAATCCCTTACTAAACACGACTTTTTCTGGGGCTACTCATAACATCGGTGAGTCTCAAGAAATGGATGAAAAGGAACTGTTTTTTGTATGCCCACCTATGGGGATAAGTACCCAGAATTGCTGGCGCGTTGGCAAGAGATTCATTTACAAACCAGTTCTCAGTATATGGGTTTGCTGATTGAGTTTTTTCAGCCTGAGGAACAGAGATTGGTAAACTCCATAGAGAAAATGCAGCAAGAGATTGAGACCAAGTTTAAAAGTGAACACTACATACTGAAATTGGATACTTTGTATGGTGCGGTTAGTGTTGAGATTGAGACCAAGTTTAAAAGTGAACACTACATACTGAAATTGGATACTTTGTATGGTGCGGTTAGTGTTGAGATTCAGATCAAGTTTAAAAGTGAACACTACATACTGAAATTGGATACTTTGTATGGTGCGGTTAGTGTTGAGATTGAGACCAAGTTTAAAAGTGAACACTACATACTGAAATTGGATGCTTTGTATGGTGCGGTTAGTGTTTATGACAACAAGCTGCAGCAGGTGAAAGCCAGGAAGCTAAGAAGAGATCACAGTGACTTTAGCCTTGGCAACATTTTTGTTTGGCCAAGGAATAACTCTGCAACAATGAAACGTAGCACTAACACCATACAAGGTACTGGGGGTATGAAATTGGCAGAACGGTGCCAAGGAACTATCACTCCATCTACATCAAATGGCCTGACCAACCCCCAGATGATAACAGTGGATTCTTCCGATTCCAGATTAGAGCAACCACGAATGGATGACCAGATCAGGGTTCCTTTTGCTATCAGCCAATCAGCGATGGAACTGAGCATCTCTGCTGATGCCACACCCCCTGTAGGATCAGCAGGTAAGGGGGAAGCAACTATTGATGAATCTGCTAGCTCCATCGATGTTGTTGATGGAGAACAACCGCCACATACTTCGGAGAGAGCAAGGCAGCCCCAAGGTTTATACAAAAATGTGATGGACTAGGAGCATGACCCTAAACACTTTATTCGCAGCTGTTTTTTCACCCTCTTCCAGTACCTATGAGGAAGAAAAAGGAGAAGAGATTGGAACAGCAGGGGGAGGAGATGATGAAGAGATCATACAGCAGGGAACGGAAACGGAGGAAGGTCTCTGTGTGACTTCGGGTACTGATTGTTTGGTTTTTAATCTTTCTAGTACTGGGCTTTCTGACATACAGAAATGACTACTGAGTCAAGGACTCAATTTTGTACCAGCAGTCAAACATGTCTTCATTGATGTTATAATTGAGTTGGAACAATTTGGTAGAACTTTATGGCTTGAGAAACTTTTTGGTGATAGTGACCTAGCTATCTCTTCTCATGGTGTTTTACGTAAACCTAGTTTGTTCATATCTAATTATGACTCAACAGCTGATGTGTTCATTAGGACATGTGAGCAACAAATACGTGAAAAGGAATGCTATAAGCATAGTGATTGTTTTTATAATTTGTCATATGAAGAAAGACAAGCCCTTAAGGAAATACAAGAAAATAAACAATTAACAGTGCGCCCAGCAGATAAAGGAGGGGCTGTTATCTTAATGGACACTGTGTTCTATATGGACAAGATAGAACTTATGCTTACTATTAATGTTGCCTATGTAAAGTTTGATGGACTGACCATTAACCGTATTATCTCTTCTGCTAAACGAGCGATGGAGTGACCATTAACCATATTATCTCTCCTGTTAAAGGAGCGATGGGCTGACCATTAACAGTATTATCTCTCCTGTTAAAGGAGCGATGGGCTGACCATTAACAATATTATCTCTCATGTTAAAGGAGCGATGGGCTGACCATTAACCGTATTATCTCTCATATTAAAGGAGCGATGGGCTGACCATTAATCGTATTATCTCTCATGTTAAAGGAGCGATGGACTGACCATTAACCGTATTATCTCTCTTGTTAAAGGAGCGATGGACTGACCATTAACTGTATTATCTCTCCTGTTAAAGGAGCGATGGACTGACCATTAACCGTATCATCTCTCTTATTAAAGGAGCGATGGACTGACCATTAACCGTATTATCTCTCCTGTTAAAAGAGTGATGTGTGATTTGAAGGAGATGGGTGTTATCACAGATGATATATACAATTTCATTATTGTTGAACACCCGACAGTACCTGTTTTTAAGGCGCTGCCAAAGATACATAAATATTTGCTTGACCGACCCCTTAGGCCCATAGTTTCAGGCAGGGGGTGGGGTCACTGAATACTGCGCCATGTGGGTTGAATATAGGATGAAACTGATTGTGAGACAAGTACGTAGGATTGTGAGAGACAATGCCCATTTTTTGACAGATTTGTATGAGTTTTTAGGAACTTGTGTTTATGATAAGAGCCTTTTACTAGTGACATTGGACATTATTCATGGTCATACCCAATGTATATGGCTTAGGAGCAGTTAAGAAGTTATTACTTGAAAGTGTACATTTCAATGGGCATGATATACAGCAGGTCATAAGCCTCTTGGAGCTTGTCTTGTAATATAATGTCTTTCTCTTTGAGGGGCAGTACTTTTGGCAGAAATGGGGGAGGTCGCTAAGGGGACCCCTGTGCGAACTCATACGCCAATTTGGTACTTGCTCAGTGGGAGAAAGAGGTTATTTTTGAGGCTGCACACCAATGGAAACAGCAACTGGCTTTTTACACTCACTTTGTAGATGATGTGTTTATTTTATGGGCAGGCACTCATGAGACCTTGCTGGACTTTGTCAGATATCTGGAAGGACATAAAGATAGAGCAAAGTGGGCATAGAGTGTTCAACACCAAATTGTTTAGAAAAGCATGCTGGAAAAATGGACTCTCAGCTAAAGATAGTATGCGTCCAGGCTTTGTTTTTTGTAACATAGTGAAAGGACAGTCCTTACGACTGTCGAGGTTATGTACTGATGAGGATGTCCTACAGGAAGGATTAGTGACTTTTACTAATAGGCTGCTAACCTGGGGATATAAACCTATGGAGTTAAAAGGGGTAATAAGTGATGTTGTGGGCTCCAGGGGCACAAAGAGTGCCCCTTGGTTCTCCAATCAGGGCATATCAAATAGGTATAATATGTACAATAAACAGAGTAAATGGTATGATAATAGTGTAAGAAGTAAAGTGCCCCTACAATTAACTTATAGCAGTGATATCTGGTGGGTGCAAGACATCATTACAGAGAATTGGAGAATTTTACAAACAGATGATTCTCTGAAGGAACTGGTGGGGGGTGGCTTACATTTTATATATAAGAGGAATAAAAATTTGAAGCAGATCCTTTGTGATAAATGCCATAGGGATGAGAGACAAAAGGCTAAGGTTGGAATGTTTCCATGTCAAAGATGTAAAGCCTGCAAATATATTAATAAATCTTGTACATTTGTTCACCCCACTACATGGAGGGAATATACTCTGAGAGTTCAGGCTACTTGCTTGTCCCAGAATATAGTATATCTAGCTACTTGTGTAAATTGTTCTTCATTCTATGTGGGGAAGACAAATTGTAGATTTAAGGACATAATATTGTGTAGATTGTTCTTCATTCTATGTGGGGAAGACAAATTGTAGATTTAAGGACAGAATATTGAGGCACTTAGCCATCAGGCTTAAGGATAAAGGTAAAGCACTTTCCCAACATATAGAAAGATATCCAGGACATCATTTTCTGTTTTTGACATTGCAACAGGTTAATTTGGGAGGGAGAAAGGGCGACATTACTAGTAATACTGAGTATTGTGAGACTAGGTGGATAACTAAACTAGCAGCGAAAAGGTATCCAGGGTTCAATGGCATGGTACCTTTAAAGCCTGTTTTAAGTAGGCGTAGGCCTTTCATTCAGAAATTTTAGTACTTCTGTATTTGATTGATTAATTGAATGATTGCTTTTATTATTTGCATAAGCTTTTGTATTTAAACTCAGTTTTATGTTGTGTGGTTTGTGTCTTTGGAAGGGTTTGCACCTGAAAGCGCTAACACTCAATAAATCACACTTGTTTTTAGCCTGGTGGACTGTGGTTTTATATTCTTTTCTACTGTTGTTGATTTTTAAACCACAGACCTTTGCTACCCACTGCTGGTTTGCTATTGTATTGTTTGATAATTAGATCCTTTCTTCAGTTGTCATTTCCCATCTCTGCTCATCTGTACATCTAAAACACTCGGTCACATCCTTGTGAGGTTATACATGCTGTTTGATCCAGGCTGATTTTTCTCTTCATCACTTATACCATTTTCCTTTTGTATCGCTTTGGGCATCCTTTGCCTACCTCCTTCTCCCTATTCCAACTTCCATTGTGCTATGTTTTATATTATCCTCTTATTTCTATAGGTTTCATTGTCCACCAAATAAATCCCATTTTGACTGCTGTTCTCTTGTGTATAATGTCTTTCCTCCTAAGACACCTGATTGTGCTCTATTGTATCTTCTGTCACATAATTTTCCAAGATCACGTGTTATTTTATTATTATTCTCTCTCTCATATTTGTTAAACGTTTTATATGAGGCGCACCTTGCCCCACCCTACAGGACTCAGTCACATAGGCAACCAACCCATCTCACACCCTTTTAATGTCTGCACCCCAATGACAGGGTCATCGGAGTTACTAGATATCTGATCTAGGAGACCTCTGAGCAGTATAGCTTAATTCCCCACTGTCATAGTCACACAGTGGGCAAATGCAGACTGAGGGAATCAAACCCTGGACTACAGGAAACAGTTTATTACCAGCTCATAGCCTTAATCGTCTATGCTGTCAATCTTGCCACTGTTGTCTGCTTCTTTATTTTATTTTAAAGCCATAACAAATCAGCTGTAATGTTTATAGAGCCCTGGATGTGTTGTACAACGTATAGCACAAGTAGTAAACCTTCACGGGGCTTTTATGGCTCAAAAAGTGAGACACGGGTCCCCTCACAGCCATCTGTATGCTACACAGCACTACACAACCAAAAGATACAAAGTAGTTGTCTCTAAACAATAATATTAACAGTCTTACAAATGAAAAACCTTTATATTACAATATTGCAATCTAAGCATGCTGTCCTATTATTAGCACACGTTTACGTCCTAATATTCTTTTATTATGCGTTCTTTGATGTAAGACAAATCTAAGCATGCTGTTCTATTCTTAGCACACGTTTACGTCCTAATATTCTTTTATTATGCGTTCTTCGATGTAAGACAAATCTAAGCATGCTGTTCTATTATTAGCACACGTTTACGTCCTAATATTCTTTTATTATGCATTCTTCGATGAAAGACAAATCTAAGCATGCTGTCCTATTATTAGCACACATTTACGTCCTAATATTCTTTTATTATGCATTCTGCGATGTAAAACAAATCTAAGCATGCTGTCCTATTATTAGCACACGTTTACGTCCTAATATTCTTTTATTATGCATTCTTCGATGTAAGACAAATCTAAGCATGCTGTCCTATTATTAGCACATGTTTACGTCCTAATATTGTTTTATTATGAATTTTTCGATGTAAGACAAATCTAAGCATGCTGTCCAATTATTAGCACACGTTTACGTCCTAATATTCTTTTATTATGCGTTCTTCGATGTAAGACAAATCTAAGCATGCTGTTCTATTATTAGCACACGTTTACGTCCTAATATTCTTTTATTATGCGTTCTTCGATCTAAGACAAATCTAAGCATGCTGTTCTATTATTAGCACACGTTTACATCCTAATATTCTTTTATTATGCATTCTTCGATGTAAGACAAATCTAAGCATGCTGTCCTATTATTAGCACACGTTTACGTCCTAATATTCTTTTATTATGCATTCTGCGATGTAAGACAAATCTAAGCATGCTGTCCTATTATTAGCACACGTTTACGTCCTAATATTCTTTTATTATGCATTCTTCGATGTAAGACAAATCTAAGCATGCTGTCCTATTATTAGCACACGTTTACGTCCTAATATTCTTTTATTATGCATTCTTCGATGTAAGACAAATCTAAGCATGCTGTCCTATTATTAGCACACGTTTACGTCCTAATATTCTTTTATTATGCATTCTTCGATGTAAGACAAATCTAAGCATGCTGTCCTATTATTAGCACACGTTACGTCCTAATATTCTTTTATTATGCATTCTTCGATGTAAGACAAATCTAAGCATGCTGTCCTATTATTAGCACACGTTTACGTCCTAATATTCTTTTATTATGCGTTCTTCGATGTAAGACAAATCTAAGCATGCTGTTCTATTATTAGCACACGTTTACGTCCTAATATTCTTTTATTATGCATTCTTCGATGTAAGACAAATCTAAGCATGCTGTCCTATTATTAGCACACGTTTACGTCCTAATATTCTTTTATTATGCATTCTGCGATGTAAGACAAATCTAAGCATGCTGTCCTATTATTAGCACACGTTTACGTCCTAATATTCTTTTATTATGCATTCTTCGATGTAAGACAAATCTAAGCATGCTGTCCTATTATTAGCACACGTTTACGTCCTAATATTTTTTTATTATGCATTCTTCGATGTAAGACAAATCTAAGCATGCTGTCCTATTATTAGCACACGTTTAGGTCCTAATATTCTTTTATTATGCATTCTTCGATGTAAGACAAATCTAAGCATGCTGTCCTATTATTAGCACACGTTTACGTCCTAATATTCTTTTATTATGCATTCTTCGATGTAAGACAAATCTAAGCATGCTGTCCTATTATTAGCACACGTTTACATCCTAATATTCTTTTATTATGCATTCTTTGATGTAAGACAAATCTAAGCATGCTGTCCTATTATTAGCACACGTTTACGTCCTAATATTCTTTTATTATGCATTCTTCGATGTAAGACAAATCTAAGCATGCTGTCCTATTATTAGCACACGTTTACGTCCTAATATTCTTTTATTATGCATTCTTCGATGTAAGACAAATCTAAGCATGCTGTCCTATTATTAGCACACGTTTACGTCCTAATATTCTTTTATTATGCATTCTTCGATGTAAAACAAATCTAAGCATGCTGTCCTATTATTAGCACACGTTTACGTCCTAATATTCTTTTATTATGCATTCTGCGATGTAAGACAAATCTAAGCATGCTGTCCTATTATTAGCACACGTTTACGTCCTAATATTCTTTTATTATGCATTCTTCGATGTAAGACAAATCTAAGCATGCTGTCCTATTATTAGCACACGTTTACGTCCTAATATTCTTTTATTATGCGTTCTTCGATGTAAGACAAATCTAAGCATGCTGTTCTATTATTAGCACACGTTTACGTCCTAATATTCTTTTATTATGCATTCTTCGATGTAAGACAAATCTCATGTTATAAAAACCTTTATATTACAATACTGCAATCTAAGCATGCTGTCCTATTATTAGCACACGTTTACATCCTAATATTCTTTTATTATGCATTCTTCGATGTAAGACAAATCTAAGCATGCTGTCCTATTATTAGCACACGCTTACGTCCTAATATTCTTTTATTATGCATTCTCTGATGTAAGACAAATCTAAGCATGCTGTCCTATTATTAGCACATGTTTACGTCCTAATATTCTTTTATTATGCATTCTTCGATGTAAGACAAATCTAAGCATGCTGTCCTATTATTAGCACATGTTTACGTCCTAATATTCTTTTATTATGCATTCTTCGATGTAAGACAAATCTAAGCATGCTGTCCTATTATTAGCACACGCTTACGTCCTAATATTCTTTTATTATGCATTCTCTGATGTAAGACAAATCTAAGCATGCTGTCCTATTATTAGCACACGTTTACGTCCTAATATTCTTTTATTATGCATTCTTCGATGTAAGACAAATCTAAGCATGCTGTCCTATTATTAGCACACGTTTACGTCCTAATATTCTTTTATTATGCATTCTTCGATGTAAGACAAATCTAAGCATGCTGTCCTATTATTAGCACACGTTTACGTCCTAATATTCTTTTATTATGCATTCTTCGATGTAAGACAAATCTAAGCATGCTGTCCTATTATTAGCACACGCTTACGTCCTAATATTCTTTTATTATGCATTCTCTGATGTAAGACAAATCTAAGCATGCTGTCCTATTATTAGCACACGTTTACGTCCTAATATTCTTTTATTATGCATTCTTCGATGCAAAACAAATCTAAGCATGCTGTCCTAATATTCTTTTATTATGCATTCTTCGATGTAAGACAAATCTAAGCATGCTGTCCTATTATTAGCACACGTTTACGTCCTAATATTCTTTTATTATGCATTCTTCGATGTAAGACAAATCTAAGCATGCTGTCCTATTATTAGCACACGTTTACGTCCTAATATTCTTTTATTATGCATTCTTCGATGTAAGACAAATCTAAGCATGCTGTTGTATTATTAGCACACATTTACGTCCTAATATCCTTTTATTATGCATTCTTCGATGTAAGACAAATCTAAGCATGCTGTCCTATTATTAGCACATGTTTACGTCCTAATATTGTTTTATTATGCATTTTTCGATGTAAGACAAATCTAAGCATGCTGTCCTATTAATAGCACACGGTTACGTCCTAATATTCTTTTATTATGCATTCTTCGATGTAAGATAAATCTAAGCATGCTGTTCTATTATTAGCACACGTTTACGTCCTAATATTCTTTTATTATGCGTTCTTCGATGTAAGACAAATCTAAGCATGCTGTTCTATTATTAGCACACGTTTACGTCCTAATATTCTTTTATTATGCATTCTTCGATGTAAGACAAATCTAAGCATGCTGTCCTATTATTAGCACACGTTTATGTCCTAATATTCTTTTATTATGCATTCTGCGATGTAAAACAAATCTAAGCATGCTGTCCTATTATTAGCACACGTTTACGTCCTAATATTCTTTTATTATGCATTCTTCGATGTAAGACAAATCTAAGCATGCTGTCCTATTATTAGCACACGTTTACGTCCTAATATTCTTTTATTATGCATTCTTCGATGTAAGACAAATCTAAGCATGCTGTCCTATTATTAGCACACGTTTACGTCCTAATATTCTTTTATTATGCATTCTTCGATGTAAGACAAATCTAAGCATGCTGTCCTATTATTAGCACACGTTTACGTCCTAATATTCTTTTATTATGCATTCTTCGATGTAAGACAAATCTAAGCATGCTGTCCTATTATTAGCACACGTTTACGTCCTAATATTCTTTTATTATGCATTCTTGATGTAAGACAAATCTAAGCATGCTGTCCTATTATTAGCACACGTTACGTCCTAATATTCTTTTATTATGCATTCTTCGATGTAAGACAAATCTAAGCATGCTGTCCTATTATTAGCACACGTTTACGTCCTAATATTCTTTTATTATGCATTCTTGATGTAAGACAAATCTAAGCATGCTGTCCTATTATTAGCACACGTTACGTCCTAATATTCTTTTATTATGCATTCTTCGATGTAAGACAAATCTAAGCATGCTGTCCTATTATTAGCACACGTTTACGTCCTAATATTCTTTTATTATGCATTCTTCGATGTAAGACAAATCTAAGCATGCTCTCCTATTATTAGCACACGTTACGTCCTAATATTCTTTTATTATGCATTCTTCGATGTAAGACAAATCTAAGCATGCTGTCCTATTATTAGCACAAGTTTAAGTCCTAATATTCTTTTATTATGCATTCTTCGATGTAAGACAAATCTAAGCATGCTGTCCTATTATTAGCACGCTTACGTCCTAATATTCTTTTATTATGCATTCTTCGATGTAAGACAAATCTAAGCATGCTGTCCTATTATTAGCACACGTTTACGTCCTAATATTCTTTTATTATGCATTCTTGATGTAAGACAAATCTAAGCATGCTGTCCTATTATTAGCACACGTTTACGTCCTAATATTCTTTTATTATGCATTCTTCGATGTAAGACAAATCTAAGCATGCTGTCCTATTATTAGCACACGTTTACGTCCTAATATTCTTTTATTATGCATTCTTGATGTAAGACAAATCTAAGCATGCTGTCCTATTATTAGCACACGTTTACGCCCTAATATTCTTTTATTATGCATTCTTCGATGTAAGACAAATCTAAGCATGCTGTCCTATTATTAGCACACGTTTACGTCCTAATATTCTTTTATTATGCATTCTTCGATGTAAGACAAATCTAAGCATGCTGTCCTATTATTAGCACACGTTTACGTCCTAATATTCTTTTATTATGCATTCTTCGATGTAAGACAAATCTAAGCATGCTGTCCTATTATTAGCACACGTTTACGTCCTAATATTCTTTTATTATGCATTCTCTGATGTAAGACAAATCTAAGCATGCTGTCCTATTATTAGCACACGTTTACGTCCTAATATTCTTTTATTATGCATTCTTCGATGTAAGACAAATCTAAGCATGCTGTCCTATTATTAGCACACGTTTACGTCCTAATATTCTTTTATTATGCATTCTTCGATGTAAGACAAATCTAAGCATGCTGTCCTATTATTAGCACACGCTTACGTCCTAATATTCTTTTATTATGCATTCTTCGATGTAAGACAAATCTAAGCATGCTGTCCTATTATTAGCACACGTTTACGTCCTAATATTCTTTTATTATGCATTCTTGATGTAAGACAAATCTAAGCATGCTGTCCTATTATTAGCACACGTTTACGTCCTAATATTCTTTTATTATGCATTCTTCGATGTAAGACAAATCTAAGCATGCTGTCCTATTATTAGCACTCGTTTACGTCCTAATATTCTTTTATTATGCATTCTTCGATGTAAGACAAATCTAAGCATGCTGTCCTATTATTAGCACACGTTTACGTCCTAATATTCTTTTATTATGCATTCTTCGATGTAAGACAAATCTAAGCATGCTGTCCTATTATTAGCACACGTTTACGTCCTAATATTCTTTTATTATGCATTCTTCGATGTAAGACAAATCTAAGCATGCTGTCCTATTATTAGCACACGTTTACGTCCTAATATTCTTTTATTATGCATTCTTCGATGTAAGACAAATCTAAGCATGCTGTCCTATTATTAGCACACGTTTACGTCCTAATATTCTTTTATTATGCATTCTTCGATGTAAGACAAATCTAAGCATGCTGTCCTATTATTAGCACACATTTACATCCTAATATTCTTTTATTATGCATTCTTGATGTAAGACAAATCTAAGCATGCTGTCCTATTATTAGCACACGTTTACGTCCTAATATTCTTTTATTATGCATTCTTCGATGTAAGACAAATCTAAGCATGCTGTCCTATTATTAGCACACGTTTACGTCCTAATATTCTTTTATTATGCATTCTTCGATGTAAGACAAATCTAAGCATGCTGTCCTATTATTAGCACACGTTTACTTCCTATTATTCTTTTATTATGCATTCTGCAATGTAAGACAAATCTAAGCATGCTGTCCTATTATTAGCACACGTTTACGTCCTAATATTCTTTTATTATGCATTCTTTGATGTAAGACAAATCTAAGCATGCTGTCCTATTATTAGCACACGTTTACGTCCTAATATCCTTTTATTATGCATTCTTCGATGTAAGACAAATCTAAGCATGCTGTCCTATTATTAGCACACGTTTACGTCCTAATATTCTTTTATTATGCATTCTTCGATGTAAGACAAATCTAAGCATGCTGTCCTATTATTAGCACACGTTTACGTCCTAATATTCTTTTATTATGCATTCTTCGATGTAAGACAAATCTAAGCATGCTGTTCTATTATTAGCACACATTTACATCCTAATATTCTTTTATTATGCATTCTTCGATGTAAGACAAATCTAAGCATGCTGTCTTATTATTAGCACACGTTTTCGTCCTAATATTCTTTTATTATGCATTCTTCGATGTAAGACAAATCTAAGCATGCTGTCCTATTATTAGCACACGTTTACGTCCTAATATTCTTTTATTATGCATTTTTCGATGTAAGACAAATCTAAGCATGCTGTCCTATTATTAGCACACGTTTACTTCCTAATATTCTTTTATTATGCATTCTTCGATGTAAGACAAATCTAAGCATGCTGTCCTATTATTAGCACACGTTACGTCCTAATATTCTTTTATTATGCATTCTTGATGTAAGACAAATCTAAGCATGCTGTCCTATTATTAGCACACGTTTACGTCCTAATATTCTTTTATTATGCATTCTTCGATGTAAGACAAATCTAAGCATGCTGTCCTATTATTAGCACACGTTTACGTCCTAATATTCTTTTATTATGCATTCTTCGATGTAAGACAAATCTAAGCATGCTGTCCTATTATTAGCACACGTTTACGTCCTAATATTCTTTTATTATGCATTCTTCGATGTAAGACAAATCTAAGCATGCTGTCCTATTATTAGCACACATTTACGTCCTAATATTCTTTTATTATGCATTCTTCGATGTAAGACAAATCTAAGCATGCTGTCCTATCATTAGCACACGTTTACGTCCTAATATTCTTTTATTATGCGTTCTTCGATGTAAGACAAATCTAAGCATGGTGTTCTATTATTAGCACACGTTTACGTCCTAATATTCTTTTATTATGCATTCTTCGATGTAAGACAAATCTCATGTTATAAAAACCTTTATATTACAATACTGCAATCTAAGCATGCTGTCCTATTATTAGCACACGTTTACGTCCTAATATTCTTTTATTATGCATTCTTCGATGTAAGACAAATCTAAGCATGCTGTCCTATTATTAGCACACGTTTACGTCCTAATATTCTTTTATTATGCATTCTTCGATGTAAGACAAATCTAGGCATGCTGTCCTATTATTAGCACACATTTACGTCCTAATATTCTTTTATTATGCATTCTTCGATGTAAGACAAATCTAAGCATGCTGTCCTATTATTAGCACACGTTTACGTCCTAATATTCTTTTATTATGCATTCTTCGATGTAAGACAAATCTAAACATGCTGTCCTATTATTAGGACACGTTTACGTCCTAATATTCTTTTATTATGCATTCTTCGATGTAAGACAAATCTAAGCATGCTGTCCTATTATTAGCACACGTTTACGTCCTAATATTCTTTTATTATGCATTCTTCGATGTAAGACAAATCTAAGCATGCTGTCCTATTATTAGCACATGTTTACATCCTAATATTCTTTTATTATGCATTCTTCAATGTAAAACAAATCTAAGCATGCTGTCCTATTATTAGCACACGTTTAGGTCCTAATATTCTTTTATTATGCATTCTGCGATGTAAGACAAATCTAAGCATGCTGTCCTATTATTAGCACACGTTTACGTCCTAATATTCTTTTATTATGCATTCTTCGATGTAAGACAAATCTAAGCATGCTGTCCAATTATTAGCACACGTTTACGTCCTAATATTCTTTTATTATGCGTTCTTCGATGTAAGACAAATCTAAGCATGCTGTTCTATTATTAGCACACGTTTACGTCCTAATATTCTTTTATTATGCATTCTTCGATGTAAGACAAATCTCATGTTATAAAAACCTTTATATTACAATACTGCAATCTAAGCATGCTGTCCTATTATTAGCACACGTTTACGTCCTAATATTCTTTTATTATGCATTCTTCGATGTAAGACAAATCTAAGCATGCTGTCCTATTATTAGCACTTGTTTACGTCCTAATATTCTTTTATTATGCATTCTTCGATGTAAGACAAATCTAAGCATGCTGTCCTATTATTAGCACTCGTTTATGTCCTAATATTCTTTTATTATGCATTCTTCGATGTAAGACAAATCTAAGCATGCTGTCCTGTTATTAGCACATGTTTACGTCCTAATATTATTTTATTATGCATTCTTCGATGTAAGACAAATCTAAGCATGCTGTCCTATTATTAGCACACGTTTACGTCCTAATATTCTTTTATTATGCATTCTTCGATGTAAGACAAATCTAAGCATGCTGTCCTATTATTAGCACACGTTTACGTCCTAATATTCTTTTATTATGCATTCTTCGATGTAAGACAAATCTAAGCATGCTGTTCTATTATTAGCACACGTTTACATCCTAATATTCTTTTATTATGCATTCTTCGATGTAAGACAAATCTAAGCATGCTGTCCTATTATTAGCACACGTTTACCTCCTAATATTCTTTTATTATGCATTCTTCGATGTAAGACAAATCTAAGCATGCTGTCCTATTATTAGCACACGTTTACGTCCTAATATTCTTTTATTATGCATTCTTCGATGTAAGACAAATCTAAGCATGCTGTCCTATTATTAGCACACGTTTACTTCCTATTATTCTTTTATTATGCATTCTGCAATGTAAGACAAATCTAAGCATGCTGTCCTATTATTAGCACACGTTTACGTCCTAATATTCTTTTATTATGCATTCTGCGATGTAAGACAAATCTAAGCATGCTGTCCTATTATTAGCACACGTTTACATCCTAATATTCTTTTATTATGCATTCTTCGATGTAAGACAAATCTAAGCATTTTGTCCTATTATTAGCACACGTTTACGTCCTAATATTCTTTTATTATGCATTCTTCGATGTAAGACAAATCTAAGCATGCTGTCCTATTATTAGCATACGTTTACGTCCTAATATTCTTTTATTATGCATTCTGCGATGTAAAACAAATCTAAGCATGCTGTCCTATTATTAGCACACGTTTACGTCCTAATATTCTTTTATTATGCGTTCTTCGATGTAAGACAAATCTAAGCATGCTGTCCTATTATTAGCACACGTTTACGTCCTAATATTCTTTTATTATGCATTCTGCGATGTAAGACAAATCTAAGCATGCTGTCCTATTATTAGCACACGTTTACGTCCTAATATTCTTTTATTATGCATTCTTCGATGTAAGACAAATCTAAGCATGCTGTCCTATTATTAGCACACGTTTACGTCCTAATATTCTTTTATTATGCATTCTTGATGTAAGACAAATCTAAGCATGCTGTCCTATTATTAGCACATGTTTACGTCCTAATATTCTTTTATTATGCATTCTTCGATGTAAGACAAATCTAAGCATGCTGTCCTATTATTAGCACACGTTACGTCCTAATATTCTTTTATTATGCATTCTTCGATGTAAGACAAATCTAAGCATGCTGTCCTATTATTAGCACACGTTTACGTCCTAATATTCTTTTATTATGCATTCTTCGATGTAAGACAAATCTAAGCATGCTGTCCTATTATTAGCACACGTTTACATCCTAATATTCTTTTATTATGCATTCTTCGATGTAAATCAAATCTAAGCATGCTGTCCTATTATTAGCACATGTTTACGCCCTAATATTCTTTTATTATGCATTCTTCGATGTAAGACAAATCTAAGCATGCTGTCCTATTATTAGCACATGTTTACGTCCTAATATTCTTTTATTATGCATTCTTCGATGTAAGACAAATCTAAGCATGCTGTCCTATTATTAGCACACGTTTACGTCCTAATATTCTTTTATTATGCATTCTTCGATGTAAGACAAATCTAAGCATGCTGTCCTATTATTAGCACACGTTTACGTCCTAATATTCTTTTATTATGCATTCTTCGATGTAAGACAAATCTAAGCATGCTGTCCTATTATTAGCTCACGTTTACGTCCTAATATTCTTTTATTATGCATTCTTCGATGTAAAACAAATCTAAGCATGCTGTCCTATTATTAGCACACATTTACGTCCTAATATTCTTTTATTATGCATTCTTCGATGTAAAACAAATCTAAGCATGCTGTCCTATTATTAGCACATGTTTACGTCCTAATATTCTTTTATTATGCATTCTTCGATGTAAGACAAATCTAAGCATGCTGTCCTATTATTAGCACACGCCACGTCCTAATATTCTTTTATTATGCATTCTTCGATGTAAAGCAAATCTAAGCATGCTGTCCTATTATTAGCACACGTTTACGTCCTAATATTCTTTTATTATGCATTCTTCGATGTAAAACAAATCTAAGCATGCTGTCCTATTATTAGCACACGTTTACGTCCTAATATTCTTTTATTATGCATTCTTCGATGTAAGACAAATCTAAGCATGCTGTCCTATTATTAGCACACATTTACGTCCTAATATTCTTTTATTATGCATTCTTCGATGTAAAACAAATCTAAGCATGCTGTCCTATTATTAGCACACGTTTACGTCCTAATATTCTTTTATTATGCATTTTTCGATGTAAAACAAATCTCATGTTATTACTTCCACAAAGTCTTCTTGATTCCTTTTATTATTCCTATTACTGCCTTGGCTGCATGGGTGTCTCTGGTCCCAGAGGATTAGTACTGCTCTCTCTACCCCCTATCCTGTACTAAGGGACCTGCTTGGTCTTTCAGGACCCCTTTGTTATTTATTTGTTCCAAATGTCCCACCGTCTGGCCAAGGAAACCTGTAGCCCCAGCTCAATATTTTTGCTCTCAGCTGCAAAAAGAAAGGAAAAAGACTAAGAAGGTCTGTTCCACCTTGGACCTCCCTATTAAGCTGTATTTTGTAGTTGTACTTGACCTAGGACCTAGAGAAACCAAGCTAACAAATAGGGAACCCTGCAGCAATTCATTTCTCCTCTAAACCCCTATAGCAATCTGCTACTTTCTCCCTTTGCTATCTCTTATCTGTAGTCCCTCTTCTAGCTATCTCTAATATACATACCTCTGTTGTATTTTACTTTCTGTCCACTAGGTGGCACCCTAATCCAGACTAGGGTTATACCTAGTTCTCTACCTTCCCAGATATCAGCTCTGCATACTATTTCCAGCTCTCTTCCCCTGACTAATTGCTAATCTCCTTGCTGTATCACTCTGCTGCTACCTTTCTCTTCCCACCATCAAGCTACACTCTTTTCAGTCCTTCCACTCCACCAACATTTCTCTACCTCTCACCTGATTTACCACTCTCTTTCAACCTGGACATACTTACTTTGCCTCAAGAATCTGCTTCTGCTCTCTGATTGTCTCTGCAGACTCTCACTTACCTGCTCTATGATCTCCTGGTCCTTCTTCTTACCTAGCCCTCTGTATCTCCATACCCTCTTCTCCCCACTTCCTTTCTCTATTGCACACTCTACTACTACAAAGGCCTCTCCACTTTCACTCTCTCCAAGAATTCTCACCTATGCATGACTTCTGGGAAACCTGCGGCTGCTAGATCACTCCTTATGTGTCTTTGCCCCTCCCCTATCTACCTGCCCCCCCTCTCTCGTTTCTCCTCCTCCTCCTACCTAAGGGCATATAGTGGTGAAACCCTTGGTGGCACCATCTTTATTATTCCTCTTACTGCCCTGGCTGCATGGGTGTCCCTGGTCCCACAGGATTAGTACTGCTGTAAGTGTTGTATCTTGAATGTGGTTTCGTTCTTAAGACTTTATAACTGTTGTATGCTGTCCCTGTTGTATGCTGTCCCTGTTGTATTCTGTCCCTGTTGTAGCTGTCCCTGTTGTATGCTGTCCCTGTTGTATGCTGTCCCTGTTGTTGTATGCTGTCCCTGTTGTATGCTGTCCCTGTTGTATGCTGTCCCTGTTGTTGTATGCTGTCCCTGTTGTATGCTGTCCCTGTTGTTGTATGCTGTCCCTGTTGTATGCTGTCCCTGTTGTATGCTGTCCCTGTTGTTGTATGCTGTCCCTGTTGTATGCTGTCCCTGCTGTATGCTGTCCCTGTTGTATGCTGTCCCTGCTGTATGCTGTCCCTGTTGTTGTATGCTGTCCCTGTTGTATGCTGTCCCTGTTGTATGCTGTCCCTGTTGTTGTATGCTGTCCCTGTTGTATGCTGTCCCTGCTGTATGCTGTCCCTGTTGTATGCTGTCCCTGCTGTATGCTGTCCCTGTTGTATGCTGTCCCTGTTGTATGCTATCCCTGCTGTATGCTGTCCCTGTTGTTGTATGCTGTCCCTGCTGTATGCTGTCCCTGTTGTTGTATGCTGTCCCTGTTGTTGTATGCTGTCCCTGTTGTATGCTGTCCCTGCTGTATGCTGTCCCTGTTGTATGCTGTCCCTGTTGTTGTATGCTGTCCCTGTTGTTGTATGCTGTCCCTGCTGTATGCTGTCCCTGTTGTTGTATGCTGTCCCTGCTGTATGCTGTCCCTGTTGTATGCTGTCCCTGTTGTATGCTGTCCCTGTTGTTGTATGCTGTCCCTGTTGTATGCTGTCCCTGTTGTATGCTGTCCCTGTTGTATGCTGTCCCTGCTGTATGCTGTCCCTGTTGTTGTATGCTGTCCCTGTTGTATGCTGTCCCTGCTGTATGCTGTCCCTGTTGTTGTATGCTGTCCCTGCTGTATGCTGTCCCTGTTGTATGCTGTCCCTGTTGTATGCTGTCCCTGCTGTATGCTGTCCCTGTTGTATGCTGTCCCTGTTGTATGCTGTCCCTGCTGTATGCTGTCCCTGTTGTATGCTGTCCCTGTTGTATGCTGTCCCTGCTGTATGCTGTCCCTGTTGTTGTATGCTGTCCCTGCTGTATGCTGTCCCTGTTGTTGTATGCTGTCCCTGTTGTATGCTGTCCCTGTTGTATGCTGTCCCTGTTGTTGTATGCTGTCCCTGCTGTATGCTGTCCCTGTTGTTGTATGCTGTCCCTGTTGTATGCTGTCCCTGTTGTATGCTGTCCCTGCTGTATGCTGTCCCTGTTGTTGTATGCTGTCCCTGCTGTATGCTGTCCCTGTTGTATGCTGTCCCTGTTGTATGCTGTCCCTGTTGTATGCTGTCCCTTCTGCTAAGAGCAGAACGGCATCTATCTAAGCTGTTTACACCTTGCATTGTAGATATTTATGTGCATTGTCTTTTTTTTTTTATATATCCTTATTGCTGACAATTATGTTATAGAATATGTTATTAGATCAAGCTGATAATTGTGGAAAGTTACCAGACCATGTATACAACAAATTAGAAAGGAATAAGGTTTATACATGATAGTTGGGAATCATAATGTTGTAAAGTTGTGAAGTTACGGACTTGAAAAAAGGCCACCTTGGTAAATGATGTGCCTCCCACGGGGTCTGTTACACACTGCACAACTTCCAGCAGCGTCTGCCAACCGTACAAACTCCTCTGTAATCTGTAAATGTGGTTACAGTTAAAGCGCTGCCTTACTGAAGCGAGTACAAAATCATTTTAGGTATTTTCTTCCTAATTAATTTGCGATCTGTATACCCTCCTATTCTCTCGCAGCTGCCACTAATTGGTCCTTAGATAGCGTTCTACAGTTAAAGTGCTACCCTACTGATGCATGTACAATATCATTGTAGGTATCTCCTAATTTATTTGCGGTCTGTATGCCCCCAATCTCTCACAGATGCCGTTGATGGTCCTACGATAGCGTTTTGACTATGCACTTGTCTGGCTGCGTTTTCAGGTATCTCGGCTTTTTTGTGTGTTCCACTTGCCCGCATATTGCTAACAGAGTACACAACAGCTTTTTCTCTCTTTTTCTAATTTGCGCATATGCTTGGGAGTTATTACCAGCGCTTTTTGTTATCAGTTGTTCTTGAACCTTTTGTAATATTACTGCTAATGTATGGAGATTTGCTACCCTTAGTTGACCGATAACAGCTATTTCTATCCGGATTCTTAATGGATTTGCCGGATTTACCCGTTCCTATTTAAGCGTTCCTGCAAGCGCTTGTTACTTATTTCACATAAAGCGACCCTGTTGTCTAGGTTAGACTGTCCCCCCTTGACTATACAGCATTGCTGAGTTGTCGCTCTCACCCTATTTGTTGGAGTATTTTTACTTTTTACTAGAACTGTGCGCATGATTAAGGATGTTCCTTCTGACCTCAATCTACTAGTGCTTGCATAGCACTCATGCTGGCAACTCTGCAGTCGGCGAGGTCTGATTATTTGTAATACCCCCCCCCCCCAGACAGGCATTCTATAACATCCTGGCCATTTCTTACTTCATGCTGAATGAACCTTGTTTTTACCTTGTACAAGTATACCCTAATTGGCACCTGTCCTATAAGCTAGGACCGCTCAATTAATCTTGAGATCATTAGACTCGGTGGGAAAAACATAATTTACCTAGTGGCTGTTACCTGCATTCTACTCTGTGGAGGTAGTCCAAACTATCCTGAGTAACTATATTACTTTCCTAGGTGTTTTGTTAGAACAATTGTTTTATATGGTTTACATTTTTACATGCTCCTAAGTTTGTGACCAAAAGAATCTCAGTTGTGACTGTATATAAATGCTTGCTTATCTTATGTCTCTGCAATATCTGCAAATGCTAACATAAGTTACAGTCCACTGTATCCTTAAATAAGTCTATCCTTACCTGTATATACCTATGTCTCACCCTGTTAGCTCATATATTACATCAAATAAGCCTATCTTTACTTGAATCTACCCTTATATTACCCTGATAGCTTGCATGTTACAGCATTTATTGATTGTTTGTCCTAACACCTAATTTTATCTCTCTATCCTCCTAGCTTTCTACCCCCTATCCTGTACTAAGGGACCTGCTTGGTCTTTCAGGACCCCTTTATGATTTATTTGTTCCAAACGTCCCACCGTCTGGCCAAGGAAACCTGTAGCCCCAGCTCAATATTTTTGCTCTCAGCTGCAAAAAGAAAGAAAAAAGACTAAGAAAGTCTGTTCCACCATGGACCTCCCTGTTAAGCTGTATTTTGTAGTTGTACTTGACCTAGGACCTAGAGAAACCAAGCTACCAAATAGGGAACTCTGCAGCAATTCCTTTCTCCTCTAAACCCCTATAGCAATCTGCTACTTTCTCCCTTTGCTATCTCTTATCTGTAGTCCCTCTTCTAGCTATCTCTAATATACATAACTCTATTGTATTTTACTTTCTGTCCAGTAGGTGGCACCCTAATCCAGACTAGGGTTATACCTAGTTCTCCACCTTCCCAAATATAGGCTCTGTATACTATTTCCAGCTCTCTTCCCCTGACTAATTGCTAATCTCCTTGCTTTATCACTCTGCTGCTACCTTTCTCTTCCCACTATCTAGCTACACTCTTTTCAATCCTTCCACGCCACCAACATTTCTCTACCTCTCACCTGATTTACCACTCTCTTTCAACCTGGACATACATACTTTGCCTCAAGAATCTGCTGCTGCTCTCTGATTGTCTCTGCAGATTCCCACTTACCTGCTCGAGCCTGCTCCATTCACCTTGCGGGCTCACTCCGCTCCCCTTCCCTACCCCCAATTCCCACCCACCCCAGTGGTCCTACTCTTCTACTTACAAAGCCACACCCCCTGCTTCCTATCCAATAGCTATCCCTAACTCATTACAGACCAATCATCCACACACCCACTCCCATACTGACAATTTTACCCTCACTCACCTCTTACATATTTCAATGCTCCACACTCACTCTACCCCTACCTCCTAAATCCTAACAATATTCTATAATCTCTTACAAACATGCCTCTTACCCATACACTCACATATATAAAAATACCTCTCCTACTTTCTTTCCTATCTATCCTTTCAATACCCTACACCCTTACCTTTCATGAAAACCTACAATTCACATCATCTCACCAACCCCTAAACAAACATTGCTGATCTTAAATCCCTAAGCCATTCAAACATAACATCCAACTCAACCTATCTATTTGCTAAATTCCACAGAGTAGCCCATCTTACATTCACACAATACAGAAAATCACAACAAAATTGCATTAAACTTCTGAAGCATCAATATAATCCCAATAGACATCCTCTCCTTCATGGGGACATTCATCCCAACCCAGGACCAGGCAGCAACACCCTTAGCCACACCACACCCCCTTTCACTCCCCATTTAACCCCTAATTCTCTACTCATAGCTCACCTTAATATAAGGAGTATTAACAATAAAAAAGCCAACTACACGCACTACTAGATACTCACTCTTGTGATATTGTATGCTTAACAGAAACCTGGCTTAAACCTGTTACAAAAGACAATGAAATACTCCCACTTGGTTACAATATCTTAAGATTAGACTGACCCACCAAAAAAGGTGGTGGGGTAGCAATACTGTATAAATCTCATTTACAAATCACTTCTCTACTAATACAACCACCTCTAGACACCAATGTAGAAATCCTTATCTCTAAGCTCCAGCTCAGTGCTACAAAATCTATATACATAATATGCACCTACATACCCCCAGGCAATAACATAAGCACCCTATAAAGTATCCTCTGCTGGCTTTCGACATCCTTCCCTCAGGAAACCATTGTACTCGGTGACTTTAACATAGACTGGAACACCTGTGTCACTCTTAAACCTACAGCCCATATAAACCTCTATGGCTTCTCCCAAACTATTACCACCCCCACCAGAATCCATAAACCAGCGGCAAAGAAAGTATACTAGATTGGATCCTGATTAACAAACACCCCCTCTCTTACAAAGTTGGTATCCTTCCCGACAATATTAGTGACCACTCACTTACCTATTTATCTAGACAAAAATCCTTTATCCCAAATCAAACTCCCTTTAAAATCACCCGCAACAAAAACACTTTGACCCCATAGCCTTTCAAACTGAACTTCAATCCTGTGACTGGTCACCTTTAAGGCACCTACCACTTGATGAAGCAGTATCCTATTTTAACTCCAAATTCCTACAAATTCTTGAATTCCATGCCCCCTCACGCACTATAAGAATTAGAAGCAAAGCAGCCCCATGGCTTACTAAAGAAACCAGACAACAAATCCTTCAAAGAAACAAAATCTGGTCCAAATGGAGAAACACTAAAGACCCAATCGATCAGCAGTTCTTTAGACAGCTTAGAAATTCCACCAAAAAATTAATAGTTCAGGATAAAAAAAAATATTTCTTGAAACTCCAAAAAAAGCACCAAAGTCAACCCAAAACCTTCTGGTCAGGCATAAGTAAACTATTACATCCAGGCCACTCCAAAACACCAACCCCATCTGGTCTCTCTCCAAACTCTCCCATCCAGATAGCTGATGCTTTCAATACATTTTTTTCAGAAACTGTCCAATCTCTAGCTAACACCTTACCACCTGTTAACTCTACCCCCTCATCCTCCCTAACATCCCTACCATCTACCTTTCACCTAAAACCTATTCCTACAACCCGCATCTATACTCTACTTAATAAACTTAAACCTTGTACTCCCTCAGCTGATCTCCTACCACCTGAATTCCTTCAAACTGCTGCAAAAGTTCTTGCCTATCCCATTTCTATCCTAATCAATAGAACTATAACTGAAAGCTACATCCCTTCACTCTGGAAAATCTCTCACATAATCCCACTTCACAAGGGTGGTAACTCAACTGAACTCTCCAACTATAGACCTATAGCCCTACTATCACCACTTACCAAAATCATGGAAAAATGCATACATCAACAATTTCTTGACCACATTCTCCAAAATAATCTACTAACTGACTGTCAACATGGTTTTAGACCATCCCATAGTATCACCACGGCCCCTCCTAGCCTTTACGGACTGTATAAATAAACATTGTAACAATAACATGCTCTCCTCTGCACTATTTATTGACCTATCTAAAGCTTTTGATGTGGTTAACCATCAAATACTTCTCAACACACTAAATTCATTCTCACTTGACACACAAGCTCTACAATGGTTCAAGTCCTACTTGGACAATAGACAGCAGGCTGTCCTGTGGGACAACAACCTATCCAAACATCTCCCTATTACCCTTGGTGTCCCTCAAGGATCGATCCTGGGACCCCTACTTTTCTCCATATTGATTAACGACCTTTCCACTATATTACCTCTACCCACCTGCATACAATATGCAGATGGCTCCACTTTGATTTGTAAAGCTTCCACCTCATCTAAACTGCACTCCATCACCCAAACAGTATTTAACGTAGTAGAAAACTGGTTCCAACAACATCGTCTACTCCTAAATGCCAAAAAAACAAAACTACTACTCTTCACTCCTACTATAAAATCCACGCAATACATTTCTCTATTACATCCATCGATGGCACAATCATAGCTCCTGACCCAACTACCAAACTCTTAGGCATAATAATTGATAACCTCAACTTCGACTCACATATTAATGCTACTATTAAAACGGTAAACAGAAAACTTGGATCCTTGTATAGGATAAAACCCTTTCTCACCCCAGATGCTAGAGCTACTATTGCCCAGACCCATCTGATCTCCACCCTCCTCTTTGCCTCACCTATTTTTACTAATCTTTCCAAAAGCAACCTAAACAAATTGATCACTTCTTATAACAATATTGCCAGGTTTGCTACAGGTTCCCTATTTAGAACTCATCGCTGTCTAAATCTCAAACTTCTAGGTTGGCTAGAACTAAATAACCAAGTAATTTCAACAACTCTCCATTACCCATAATATTCTATACCAACCTAATAATACTCCTATTCTCAAAAACCTCATCTCCCCCTACACAAACCTATCTACCCTTCGATCTGCAAATAAACTACTGGTAACCATTCAGAAATCCCACAATAAGGCAGGTAACTCTCTTTTCTCAAACTCAGTGGGGAAGATCTGGAACAAGATTCCCAGTAAACTGACATCCCTCTCATCATTACCACTCTTTAAAAAACAACTAAAAGTTCAACTAAAGTTACAATGGCTATGTCCATGTACTAACCCAGACTAACCACCCCCCCCAGTATTACCTTTTTCTACATCTCTCCTCCACTCACCCACCTTGCTGAATTTAGTAAATTCATCCTCTCACTCCCCTCTTTGTAAATTATCTAAGACTTTCTCATGGTAACATTACTGTATTTTTGCCTTGCTAAACATTGTATGCATCCACAGTAGAATTTAGTTTCTATATAAATCAACTTGTTGAAGGATAGTTTCAAGTTTATGTATTTTAGATTGTTTTTTTGTACTTTTTATCTGTCTCATATATATGTAGATTATAGTGGGGCTTATCTCCCCGGGGCTCTACTGAAAATGGACATGTATCCAGTTAGACTAGCCTGGTCAACAAATGTAAAATAAATAAAATAAAATAAAATAAATAAATAAATAAATTTAACCTGACATCAAGCCAAATACAGAGAAAGCATTATATTAGAATTATGTCATTTTTTTATGCCTGAACTTTTCTGTTTTGCTTTTATGTGAAATCTCTCATTTCTTTTTTGTATTTCTCTCACCATATGCTGCATTAAATAGACAAAAGGGAATAAATGCAACAGAAGCACAGATTACCATCTGAAAAGAGTAACAAGAATACATTAGACAAGAGATCACAGGGACCATAAGATGCCCAGTCATATGTTAAAAGTTCTTGCCACCCTTTCTAGCATGTAATAGTGCTCACCTCCCACACTGAGCAGGGCAGTGCATGATGATCCAGGGGTAAATTTCTGTCTACTCATCCAGTCATCAAGACTAGTCTTAAAGGTAAAACAAAATGGCACTAAGCAGTGATTTATTTATTACTGATTATTGTCATTTTATGCGTGAATGGGCATGCCTTCATTGAAGGTTGGGCGTCAAGCTGGCAACTCGGCACCCTGAAAAGCTACTGCCAGCACTGCCAATCATTAGCTGACCGGAGTTACGCTGTGGCGACCCCAAAACGGGAAAAGCCGAAAGACAAGAGTGTCATTTTGGTGCTGATCTTTTGTTGTGTTAGTTTTTGTATAATCAGATAAGGTGTGCGGTTTGTTGTGTTTTAACTTTAAAGGTAGTCAGAGTAGTACTTTACTTGACCTATAATGGTAACTTATTCCATAGACTAGAAATACACCAAGTTGTTTTATGTTGGTGTAGATTAATATTGTATTTCACCTAAAATGGTAACTTATTCTATAGGCTAGGAATACACCAATTTGTTATATGTTGGTGTAGATTAGTACAGTATTTCACCTATAATGGTAACTTATTCCATAAACTAGGAATATGCCGAGTTGTTATATGTTGGTGTAGATTAGTATTGTATTTAACCTACAATGGTAACTTATTCCATAGGCTAGGAATACACCGAGTTGTTATATGTTGTTGTAGATTAGTATTGTATTTCACCTCTAATGGTCACTTATTCCATAGGCTAGGAATACACCAAGTTGGTATATGTTGGTGTAGATTAGTGTTGTATTTCACCTATAATGGTAACTTATTTCATAGGCTAGGAATACAATGAGTTGTTATATGTTGGTGTCGATTAGTATTGTATTTCACCTATAATGGTAACTTATTCCATAGGCTAGGAATACACCGAGTTGTTATATGTTGGTGTAGATTAGTATTGTATTTCACCTCTAATGGTCACTTATTCCATAGGCTAGGAATACACTGAGTTGTTATCTGTTGGTGTAGATTAGTATTGTATTTCACCTATAATGGTAACTTATTCAATAGGCTTGGGATACACTGAGTTGTTATATGTTGGTGTAGATTAGTATTGTATTTCACCTATAACGGTAACTTATTCCATAGGCTAGGAATACACTGAGTTGTTATATGTTGGTGTAGATTAGTATTGTATTTCACCTATAATGGTAACTTATTCCATAGGCTAGGAATACACAGAGTTGTTATATGTTGGTGTAGATTAGTACTGTATTTCACCTATAATGGTAACTTATTCCATAGGCTAGGAATATGAGTTGTTACCTGTTGGTACTTTATTTCACCTATAATGGTAACTTATTCTGTAGGCTAGGAATACAATGAGTTGTTATATGTTGGTGTAGGTTAGTATTGTACTTCACCTATAATGGTGACTTATTCCATAGGCTAGGAATACACAGAGTTGTTATATGTTGGTGTAGATTAGTATTGTATTTCACCTATAATGGCAACTTTTTCATAGGCTAGGAATACAATGAGTTGTTATATGTTGGTGTAGGTTAGTATTGTATTTCACCTATAATGGTAACTTATTCCATAGGTTAGGAATACACAGAGTTGTTATATGTTGGTGTAGATTAGTATTGTATTTCACCTATAATGGTAACTTTTTCATAGGCTAGGAATACAATGAGTTGTTATATGTTGGTGTAGGTTAGTATTGTATTTCACCTATAATGGTAACTTTTTCATAGGCTAGGAATACAATGAGTTGTTATATGTTGGTGTAGGTTAGTATTGTATTTCACCTATAATGGTAACTTATTCCATAGGTTAGGAATACACAGAGTTGTTATATGTTGGTGTAGATTAGTATTGTATTTCACCTATAATGGCAACTTTTTCATAGGCTAGGAATACAATGAGTTGTTACCTGTTGGTGTAGATTCGTACTTTAATTGACCTATATCGGTAACTTATTCCATAGGCTAGGAATGCAATGAGTTGTTATATGTTGGTGTAGATTAGCAATGTATTTCACCTATAATGTTAACTTACTCCATGGGCTAGGAATGCAATGAGTTGTTATCTGTTTGTGTAGATTAGTATTGTATTTCACCTATAATGGTAACTTATTCCATAGGCTAGGAATACAATGAGTTGTTATCTGTTGGTGTTGATTAGTATTGCGTTTTGCCTATAATGGTAACTTATTTCATAGGCTAGGAATACACTGAGTTGTTATTTGTTGGTGTAAATTAGTATTGCATTTCACCTATAATGGTAATTTATTCCATAGGCTAGGAATACTCCGAGTTGTTATCTGTTGGTGTAGATTAGTATTGTATTTCACCTATAATGGTAACTTATTCCATAGGCTAGGAATACACAGAGTTGTTATATGTTGGTGTAGATTAGTGTTGTATTTCACCTATAATGGTAAATTATTCCATAGGCTAGGAATACAATGAGTTGTTATATGTTGGTGTATATTAGTATTGTATTTCACCTATAATGGTAACTTATTTCATAGGCTAGGAATACAATGAGTTGTTATATGTTGTTGTAGATTAGTATTGCATTTCACCTCTAATGGTCACTTATTCCATAGGCTAGGAATACACCGTGTTGTTATATGTTGGTGTAGGTTATATTGTATTTCACCTCTAATGGTCACTTATTCCATAGGCTAGGAATACACAGAGTTGTTATATGTTGGTGTAGATTAGTATTGTATTTCACCGATAATGGTAACTTATTCCATAGGCTAGGAATACAATGAGTTGTTATATGTTGGTGTAGGTTAGTATTGTATTTCACCTATAATGGTAACTTATTCCATAGGCTAGGAATACACAGAGTTGTTATACGTTGGTGTAGATTAGTATTGTATTTCACCTATAATGGTAACTTTTTCATAGGCTAGGAATACAATGAGTTGTTATATGTTGGTGTAGATTAGTATTGTATTTCACCTATAATGGTAACTTTTTCATAGGCTAGGAATACAATGAGTTGTTACCTGTTGGTGTAGATTCGTACTTTTATTGACCTATATCAGTAACTTATTCCATAGGCTAGGAATCCTGGAAGAACACCGCTGGATGCTTCAAGTAGTAAAAATAAGAACTTTTAATAAAAGCTGGTACAAAACAGATAAGCGCTTTCGGGTTGGTAGCCCTTCATCAGATGAATAACAGACATCAAAACTCACAATTTAAACAATACATCTTCCAATCAGCATCTAGTAAAACACTCGCCTATTTTTCAGGGTGGGTTTCACTGGGATGACATCATTAAGACCCGGCCCCCTGTGGGCCATCAGCTGTATAATCCATCTAGACTCAATTAGTTCAGTTAATTGTTTGATGTCTCCACCCCTTCTACCCAAACTAACATTAACTACAGCCCTAAAGCTAAAATTGTGTGTGGGATTATCTTGAATATGTCTAAAGAGAGCATTGTGCTGATCACTGTTCCTAATGGCAGATAAATGCTGTAGGATCCTGACTTTAAACATATTGTTGGTTTTGCCCACATAAAAACAAGGGCAAGAACCACAATTGGCCAGATAAACAATGTCCTTTGTTCTACATGTAGCCCTGGCTTTTAAAGAAAAGATTCTACCTGAGACAGGATGCAGAAAAGTAGTGTCCTTATTGATAAGCAGGCTTACAAGTACCACAAAGTACAGTGCCTGCTTGTGACTTAAAACTCAGTTTTTTGGAATGATACTCTCCACATAACAGATCTTTTAAGCTCTTGTTCTTCCTGTATGCAATACAAGGGCTAGATCCTACTAAACCCCTAATCCTATCATCACTTACTAGAATGTTCCAGTTCTTTTTAACAATCTCACCTATATCCTTAATGTTGCTACTATATGTGAACATTACTTTAGGTTTAAGAATATTGGTGCGATTCTTGGGAGTTACATTATGTTCATCTATGGGACGATGCATCCAAGGTCTATACACGTTTCCTCTTGTGTTTATTACCTTCAACAACCTTGTTCACCATATCTCCCCTATAACCTCTTTCTTCAAAGTAACCTCTCAATTTGCTCATTTCCCCTTCGAAACAGGAATCCTCAGTACATACTCTTGAGATCCTGCCTAGTTGTCCTTCCACAATGTTGGGGAATGTGTACCATGGATACATGCTATCAAATGAAAGGAGTGTGTTCTTCCAGCACTCCTTCCTATATATACCAGTGGAAAAACCTGTTTCAGTTTGTTCTATGGTGACATCCAAAAAATCTAACTGAGTATAGGAGGTACTTTTAGTAAATCTGAAAAATGTGGTGGTGGAATGTAGGAAAGATATAAGCTCAGCAAATTGAGAGGTTACTTTGAAGAAATAGGTTATAGGGGAGATATGGTGAACAAGGTTGTTGATGGTAATAAACACAAGAGGAAACATGTGTATAGACCTTGGA
Organism: Protopterus annectens; assembly: GCF_019279795.1. NCBI lineage: Eukaryota > Metazoa > Chordata > Ceratodontiformes > Protopteridae > Protopterus > Protopterus annectens. Next base: position 6,805,423 of record NC_056747.1, on the reverse strand, counting down.
TGCATCGTCCCATAGATGAACATAATGTAACTCCCAAGAATCGCACCAATATTCTTAAACCTAAAGTAATGTTCACATATAGTAGCAACATTAAGGATATAGGTGAGATTGTTAAAAAGAACTGGAACATTCTAGTAAGTGATGATAGGATTAGGGGTTTAGTAGGATCTAGCCCTTGTATTGCATACAGGAAGAACAAGAGCTTAAAAGATCTGTTATGTGGAGAGTATCATTCCAAAAAACTGAGTTTTAAGTCACAAGCAGGCACTGTACCTTGTGGTACTTGTAAGGCCTGCGCTTTTATCAATAAGGACACTACTTTTCTGCATCCTGTCTCAGGTAGAATCTTTTCTTTAAAAGCCAGGGCTACATGTAGAACAAAGGACATTGTTTATCTGGCCAATTGTGGTTCTTGCCCTTGTTTTTATGTGGGCAAAACCAACAATATGTTTAAAGTCAGGATCGTACAGCATTTATCTGCCATTAGGAACAGTGATCAGCACAATGCTCTCTTTAGACATATTCAAGATAATCCCACACACAATTTTAGCTTTAGGGCTATAGTTAATGTTAGTTTGGGTAGAAGGGGTGGAGACATCAAACAATTAACTGAACTAATTGAGTCTAGATGGATTATACAGCTGATGGCCCACAGGGGGCCAGGTCTTAATGATGTCATCCCAGTGAAACCCACCCTGAAAAATAGGCGGGTGTTTTACTAGATGCTGATTGGAAGATGTATTGTTTAAATTGTGAGTTTTGATGTCTGTTATTCATCTGATGAAGGGCTACCAAACCGAAAGCGCTTATCTGTTTTGTACCAGCTTTTATTAAAAGTTTTTATTTTTACTACTTGAAGCATCCAGCGGTGTTATTCCAGGATTTTTCTGTTTTTTGCTTCGCTTGTGTGTGCCTTTGGAGGAACCATTTCAGCACCTAGCATTGATTATTGGACTTATAGGCTAGGAATGCAATGAGTTGTTATATGTTGGTGTAGATTAGCAATGTATTTCACCTATAATGTTAACTTACTCCATGGGCTAGGAATGCAATGAGTTGTTATCTGTTGGTGTAGATTAGTATTGTATTTCACCTATAATGGTACCTTATTCCATAGGCTAGGAATACACCGAGTTGTTATATGTTGGTGTAGATTAGTATTGTATTTCACCTCTAATGGTCACTTATTCCATAGGCTTGGAATACACCGAGTTGTTATATGTTGGTGTAGATTAGTATTGTATTTCACCTCTAATGGTCATTTATTCTATAGGCTTGGAATACACCGAGTTGTTATATGTATATAACCCAGGGATTACTTCAGTGTCACTGCTTGACAGAGGCACAGAAAAATGATAGGCATAGTTTTTATTCAAACTAAAGGGGTGGCGAAAGCCACATAACTATGGGCTAGGCTTATAAATGCCCTTGGGCAGATAGCCTAGTATGAACCTATGAACCTATGAACCTATGTTGGTGTAGATTAGTATTGTGTTTCGCCTATAATGGTAACTTATTTCATAGGCTAGGAATACACTGAGTTGTTATTTGTTGGTGTAAATTAGTATTGCATTTCACCTATAATGGCAACTTATTCCTAGGAATACACCGAGTTGTTATCTGTTGGTGTAGATTAGCAATGTATTTCACCTATAATGGTAACTCATTCCATAGGCTAGGAATACACAGAGTTGTTATATGTTGGTGTAGATTGGTATTGTATTTCACCTATAATGGTCACTTATTCCATAGGCTAGGAATACACCGAGTTGTTATACGTTGGTGTAGATTAGTGTTGTATTTCACCTATAATGGTAACTTATTCCATAGGCTAGGAATACAATGAGTTGTTATATGTTGGTGTACATTAGTATTGTATTTCACCTATAATGGTAACCTATTTCATAGGCTAGGAATACAATGAGTTGTTATATGTTGGTGTAGATTAGTATTGCATTTCACCTCTAATGATAAGTTATTCCACATACTAGGAATATACCGAGTTGTTATCTGTTGGTGTAGATTAGTATTGTATTTCACCTCTAATGGTCACTTACTCCATAGGCTAGGAATACACCGAGTTGTTATATGTTGGTGTAGATTAGTATTGTATTTCTCCTATAATGATAACTTATTCCATAGGCTAGGAATACAATGATTTGTTATATATTGGTGTAGATTAGTATTGTATTTCACCTATAATGGTACCTTATTCCATAGGCTAGGAATACACCGAGTTGTTATATGTTGGTGTAGATTAGCAATGTATTTCACCTATAATGGTACCTTATTCCATAGGCTAGTAATACACCGAGTTGTTATCTGTTGGTGTGGATTAGTATTGTATTTCACCTACAATGGTAACTTATTCAATAGGCTAGGAATACACCGAGTTGTTATATGTTGGTGTAGATTAGTATTGTATTTCACCTACAATGGTAACTTATTCAATAGGCTAGGAATACACCGAGTTGTTATATGTTGGTGTAGATTAGTATTGTATTTCACCTACAATGGTAACTTATTCCGTGGGCTAGGAATACAATGAGTTGTTATGTGTTGGTGTAGATTAGTATTGTATTTCACCTATAATGGTAACTTATTCCATAGGCTAGGAATACATCGATTTGTTATATGTTGGTGTAGATTAGTACTGTATTTCACCTATAATGGTAACTTATTCAATAGGCTTGGAATACACTGAGTTGTTATATGTTGGTGTAGATTAGTATTGTATTTCACCTATAATGGTAACTTATTTCATAGGCTAGGAATACAATGAGTTGTTATATGTTGGTGTAGATTAGTATTGTATTTCACCTATAATGGTAACTTATTCCATAGGCTAGGAATACAATGAGTTGTTATATGTTGGTGTAGATTAGTATTGTATTTCACCTACAATGGTAACTTATTCCGTGGGCTAGGAATACAATGAGTTGTTACCTGTTGGTGTAGATTAGTATTGTATTTCACCTATAATGGTAACTTATTCAATAGGCTAGGAATACACAGAGTTGTTATATGTTGGTGTAGATTAGTATTGTATTTCACCTATAATGGTAACTTATTTCATAGGCTAGGAATACAATGAGTTGTTACCTGTTGGTGTAGATTAGTATTGTATTTCACCTATAATGGTAACTTATTCCATAGGCTAGGAATACACCAAGTTGTTATATGTTGGTGTAGATTAGTATTGTATTTCACCTATAATGGTAACTTATTCCATAGGCTAGGAATACATCGATTTGTTATATGTTGGTGTAGATTAGTATTGTATTTCACCTATAATGGTAACTTATTTAATAGGCTTGGAATACACTGAGTTGTTATCTGTTGGTGTAGATTAGTATTGTATTTCACCTATAATGGTAACTTATTTCATAGTCTAGGAATACAATGAGTTGTTATATGTTGGTGTAGATTAGTATTGTATTTCACCTATAATGGTAACTTATTCCATAGGCTTGGAATACACCGAGTTGTTATATGTTGGTGTAGATTAGTATTGTATTTCACCTATAATGCTAACTTATTCCAGAGGCTAGGAATATGAGTTGTTATATGTTGGTGTAGATTAGTATTGTATTTCACCTATAATGGTAACTTATTCAATAGGCTTGGAATACACTGAGTTGTTATATGTTGGTGTAGATTAGTATTGTATTTCACCTATAATGGTAACTTATTTCATAGGCTAGGAATACACTGAGTTGTTATCTGTTGGTGTAAATTAGTATTGCATTTCACCTATAATGGTAACTTATTCCATAGGCTAGGAATACACCGATTTGTTATATGTTGGTGTAGATTAGTATTGTATTTCACCTATAATGGTAACTTATTCAATAGGCTTGGAATACAATGAGTTGTTATCTGTTGGTGTAGATTAGTATTGTATTTCACCTACAATGGTAACTTATTTCATAGGCTAGGAATACAATGAGTTGTTATATGTTGGTGTAGATTAGTATTGTATTTCACCTATAATGGTAACTTATTCCATAGGCTAGGAATACACCGAGTTGTTATATGTTGGTGTAGATTAGTATTGTATTTCACCTATAATGGTAACTTATTTCATAGGCTAGGAATACAATGAGTTGTTATATGTTGGTGTAGATTAGTGTTGTATTTCACCTATAATGGTAACTTATTCCATAGGCTAGGAATACACCGAGTTGTTATATGTTGGTGTAGATTAGTATTGTATTTCACCTATAATGGTAACTTATTCCAGAGGCTAGGAATACAATGAGTTGTTATCTGTTGGTGTAGATTAGTATTGTATTTCACCTATAATGGTAACTTATTCCATAGGCTAGGAATACACCGAGTTGTTATATGTTGGTGTAGATTAGTATTGTATTTCACCTATAATACTAACTTATTCCAGAGGCTAGGAATACAATGAGTTGTTATCTGTTGGTGTAGATTAGTATTGTATTTCACCTATAATGCTAACTTATTCCAGAGGCTAGGAATACAATGAGTTGTTATCTGTTGGTGTAGATTAGTATTGTATTTCACCTATAATGCTAACTTATTTCATAGGCTAGGAATACAATGAGTTGTTATATGTTGGTGTAGATTAGTGTTGTATTTCACCTATAATGGTAACTTATTCCATAGGCTAGGAATACAAGTTGTAACCTTTTGGTGTAGATTGGTACTTTATTTGACCTATAACGGTAACTTATTCCATAGGCTAGGAATACAATGAGTTGTTATCTGTTGGTGTAGATTAGTATTGTATTTCACCTCTAATGATAACTTATTCCATAGGCTAGGAATACACTAAGTTATCTGTTGGTGTAGATTAATATTGTATTTCACCTATAATGGTAACATATTCCATAGGCTTAGGATACACTGAGTTGTTATATGTTGGTGTAGATTAGTATTGTATTTCACCTATAATGGTAACTTATTCCATAGGCTTGGGATACACTGAGTTGTTATATGTTGGTGTAGATTAGTATTGTATTTCACCTATAATGGTAACTTATTTCATAGGCTAGGAATACACTGAGTTGTTATATGTTGGTGTAGATTAGTATTGTATTTCACCTATAATGGTAACTTATTCCATAGGCTTGGGATACACTGAGTTGTTATATGTTGGTGTAGATTAGTATTGTATTTCACCTATAATGGTAACTTATTTCATAGGCTAGGAATACGAGTTGTTATATGTTGGTGTACATTAGTATTGTATTTCACATATAATGCTAACTTATTCCAGAGGCTAGGAATACAATGAGTTGTTATCTGTTGGTGTGGATTAGTATTGTATTTCACCTATATTATTCCATAGACTAGGAATACACCGAGTTGTTATCTGTTGGTGTAGATTAGTATTGTATTTCACCTATAATGGTACCTTATTCCATAGGCTAGGAATATGAGTTGTTACCTGTTGGTACTTTATTTGACCTATAATGGTAACTTATTCCATAGGCTAGGAATACACAGAGTTGTTATCTGTTGGTGTAGATTAGTATTGTATTTCACCTATAATGGTACCTTATTCCATAGGCTAGGAATATGAGTTGTTACCTGTTGGTACTTTATTTGACCTATAATGGTAACTTATTCCATAGGCTAGGAATACACAGAGTTGTTATCTGTTGGTGTAGATTAGTATTGTATTTCACCTATAATGGTACCTTATTCCATAGGCTAGGAATATGAGTTGTTACCTGTTGGTACTTTATTTGACCTATAATGGTAACTTATTCCATAGGCTAGGAATACACAGAGTTGTTATATGTTGGTGTAGATTAGTATTGTATTTCACCGATAATGGTAACTTATTCCATAGTCTAGGAATACAATGAGTTGTTATATGTTGGTGTAGGTTAGTATTGTATTTCAACTATAATGGTAACTTATTCCATAGGCTAGGAATACACCGAGTTGTTATATGTTGGTGTAGATTAGTATTGTATTTCACCTATAATGGTAACTTTTTCATAGGCTAGGAATACAATGAGTTGTTACCTGTTGGTGTAGATTCGTACTTTTATTGACCTATATCGGTAACTTATTCCATAGGCTAGGAATGCAATGAGTTGTTATATGTTGGTGTAGATTAGCAATGTATTTCACCTATAATGTTAACTTACTCCATGGGCTAGGAATGCAATGAGTTGTTATCTGTTTGTGTAGATTAGTATTGTATTTCACCTATAATGGTAACTTATTCCATAGGCTAGGAATACAATGAGTTGTTATCTGTTGGTGTCGATTAGTATTGCGTTTCGCCTATAATGGTAACTTATTTCATAGGCTAGGAATACACTGAGTTGTTATTTGTTGGTGTAAATTAGTATTGCATTTCACCTATAATGGTAATTTATTCCATAGGCTAGGAATACTCCGAGTTGTTATCTGTTGGTGTAGATTAGTATTGTATTTCACCTATAATGGTAAGTTATTCCATAGGCTAGGAATACTCCGAGTTGTTATCTGTTGGTGTAGATTAGTATTGTATTTCACCTATAATGGTAACTTATTCCATAGGCTTGGAATACACTGAGTTGTTATATGTTGGTGTAGATTAGTATTGTATTTCACCTATAATGGTGACTTATTCCATAGGCTAGGAATACACAGAGTTGTTATATGTTGGTGTAGATTAGTATTGTATTTCACCTATAATGGTAACTTATTCCATAGGCTAGGAATACACAGAGTTGTTATATGTTGGTGTAGATTAGTATTGCATTTCACCTATAATGGTAACATATTCCATAGGCTTGGGATACACTGAGTTGTTATATTTTGGTGTAGATTAGTATTGTATTTCACCTATAATGGTAACTTATTCCATAGGCTTGGGATACACTGAGTTGTTATATGTTGGTGTAGATTAGTATTGTATTTCACCTATAATGGTAACTTATTTCATAGGCTAGGAATACGAGTTGTTATATGTTGGTGTACATTAGTATTGTATTTCACCTATAATGCTAACTTATTCCAGAGGCTAGGAATACAATGAGTTGTTATCTGTTGGTGTGGATTAGTATTGTATTTCACCTATATTGGTAACTTATTCCATAGACTAGGAATACACCGAGTTGTTATCTGTTGGTGTAGATTAGTATTGTATTTCACCTATAATGGTACCTTATTCCATAGGCTAGGAATATGAGTTGTTACCTGTTGGTACTTTATTTGACCTATAATGGTAACTTATTCCATAGGCTAGGAATACACAGAGTTGTTATATGTTGGTGTAGATTAGTATTGTATTTCACCGATAATGGTAACTTATTCCATAGTCTAGGAATACAATGAGTTGTTATATGTTGGTGTAGGTTAGTATTGTATTTCAACTATAATGGTAACTTATTCCATAGGCTAGGAATACACCGAGTTGTTATATGTTGGTGTAGATTAGTATTGTATTTCACCTATAATGGTAACTTTTTCATAGGCTAGGAATACAATGAGTTGTTACCTGTTGGTGTAGATTCGTACTTTTATTGACCTATATCGGTAACTTATTCCATAGGCTAGTAATGCAATGAGTTGTTATATGTTGGTGTAGATTAGCAATGTATTTCACCTATAATGTTAACTTACTCCATGGGCGAGGAATGCAATGAGTTGTTATCTGTTGGTGTAGATTAGTATTGTATTTCACCTATAATGGTAACTTATTCCATAGGCTAGGAATACACTGAGTTGTTATATGTTGGTGTAGATTAGTACTGTATTTCACCTCTAATGGTCACTTATTCCATAGGCTAGGAATACACAGAGTTGTTATATGTTGGTGTAGATTAGTATTCATCTTGAAAAAGCTCAGCACCAGGCTGAGCGAAAGCGCTTGAGGAGATTTTTGTTTGTTATTAAAGCAAGATAGTTTTTGTAAGTTGCAGCCTTTCATTTTCTGCCTTGCGGAAGAAGGAATATCAGCATTTCATCAACTTTTTATTCTGGGCTTCCAGAGCCAGCTTCCAGATTGTGGATCTGCTTTGCTTTATTTTTAGATTAGTATTGTGTTTCGCCTATAATGGTAACTTATTTCATAGGCTAGGAATACACTGAGTTGCTATTTGTTGGTGTAAATAAGTTTTGTATTTCACCTACAATGGTAACTTATTCCATAGGCTAGGAATACAGAGTTGTTATATGTTGGTGAAGATTAGCAATGTATTTCACCTATAATGGTAACTCATTCCATAGGCTAGGAATACACAGAGTTGTTATATGTTGGTGTAAATTAGTATTGTATTTCACCTATAATGGTGACTTATTCCATAGGCTAGGAATACACCGAGTTGTTATATGTTGGTGTAGATTAGTGTTGTATTTCACCTATAATGGTAACTTATTTCATAGGCTAGGAATACAATGAGTTGTTATATGTTGGTGTGGATTAGTATTGCATTTCACCTATAATGGTAACTTATTCCATAGGCTAGGAATACACCGAGTTGTTATATGTTGGTGTAGATTAGTGTTGTATTTCACCTATAATGGTAACTTATTTCATAGGCTAGGAATACAATGAGTTGTTATCTGTTGGTGTAGATTAGTATTGTATTTCACCTATAATGGTTACTTATTCCATAGGCTAGGAATATACCGAGTTGTTATCTGTTGGTGTAGATTAGTATTGTATTTCACCTCTAATGGTCACTTATTCCATAGGCTAGGAATACACCGAGTTGTTATATGTTGGTGTAGATTAGTATTGTATTTCACCTATAATGATAACTTATTCTGTAGGCTAGGAATACAATGAGTTGTTATGTGTTGGTGTAGATTAGTATTGTATTTCACCTATAATGGTAACTTATTCTATAGGCTAGGAATACACCAATTTGTTATATGTTGGTGTAGATTAGTATTGTATTTCACCTATAATGGTAACTTATTCCATAAACTAGGAATATACCGAGTTGTTATATGTTGGTGTAGATTAGTATTGTATTTCACCTATAATGGTAACTTATTCCATAGGCTAGGAATACACTGAGTTATTATATGTTGGTGTAGATTAGTATTGTATTTCACCTATAATGGTAACTTATTCCATAGGCTAGGAATACGGGTTGTTATATGTTGGTGTAGATTAGCAATGTATTTCGCCTATAATGGTAACTTATTCCATAGGCTAGGATACAATGAGTTGTTATCTGTTGGTGAAGATTTAAGTCCTTAATGCTGGCAGTTTTGTACAGTTACTGGTCGTGTGAAGAAATAAGTCAAACAGTACTGAGTCTTTCATGGCTCAAAAATGAGAAACAGGTCACCTCACAGCCACCTGTAGACTATGGAGTATAAGGAAAGCCGTGCTAATCTGTCGGGTATTTTAAGGATTTAAGACTTTTAATTTTCATGGTTAGAAATCTTTGGGGCCTTCTAGCTGAGAGATGCACTTGGACCTGTACATACCAAAGGGGGTACTGTATTCATTAATGGGTCTGATATGGGAAAGGTACAGTGGTAGATGATTTCTTTGGTTTTTGAACATATTCTCTTAGAAATTACTTGGGCCAGATAGAATGATTTCCTGACTGTGGTGGACAAATGGTGATCAAATGAGGGAACGCTACCCACATAAGCACCTAGGGCTCCCATGACTGTATCTGTCTGAAAAGAAGTACCATTCATAATGTATGAGGTGGGAACAACCTTTCTGACAAATGCTATGTTGCACTTTTTTAGTGATTGATTACTTGTTCCAAGCTGATTACCGGGATAGTGGGGGGTAACAATGTGGGAAACAGAAGTAAACTTATCACTAAATCTGTCTGCTAATATATTAGTTGAAGCTTTGGGGTCAGAGTGGATAACATTATGGATGAGTTCAGTGCGGTGTTGGACATTATACATCATTTTACCAACATAACTGAAGAAATATATGTAGTTTCCTTTGGAATCTGTAGCAACCTTAATTTCATACTTTGAGTTACATTTTCTAATCATGTTTTTAAGTTCCCTGCTAGCATGTTTTAGGCTATTCTAGTCTTAAGATAGGGAGATAGTGATTTTTTTGGAAATGTTCATTATTTCCTCCTTTTGTTGGGCAGTTCATTAATATCGGAGTTTTACCAAAGAGGTTTATTGCTGAATTTTTCCTCCAATATCTTTATTGAATAGTCAGAAATTTAATATCAACAATGATATTCTCATTAATGATGTAACCCCATGAATTACCACATTGATGGTAGCCCACTAACACAGAAGGCGTTATAAGAGATCTGGGAACACAGGTTGACAACAACCAATCTTTTGACCACTACACTGCCACTGTGGTCAGAAAGTCCAGAAGAAATGTGGCACATCTCATTACTAAGGGTTTTGCATCCAGGAAGAAAGAGGTCATTGTCTCTCTACTCCTCCCTCATTAGGCCAATCATCGAGTACAATGCCCTGGAGAGGCTGCAAAAGTACCTCACAAAGAGGATCCTAGGCCTTAAATACTTGTCCTATATGAACAGGCTCAAAAAACGCCAACTATTCTCTGTCTCATATCACCTACTTAGAGGCGATCTCTGCTTGACTTACAAAGCCATGTCTGACCCAGCTCTGTTAGAAATGCTACATCTAAAGATATTCCAATCCCTCTGCACCACATGCTCCAGAGACCTCAACCTCATGAGTGGATGGGAAACAGAAAATTCACCCCGGGGATAACTCCAGTGGCTCTACTCGACAGAGGCACTGGGAAATAAGGTCAGGTGGCACAATGCCAGGGTAAGCCTATGGCTAGGCTTGTAAAGGCCCCAGGGCCATTAGCCTGGTACACACCTATGAACCTATGAACAAAAATACAACCATCAATAAAAAATGTGAAATACAAATTTATAAAACAAATAGCATGACGTATTTCATACCAAAGTAACTATATAGAAAAGCTTTCTTCATTTTGTTCAGTTATTTTATTTTATTGCAAAGCTTTTCCTGTTTTTATGTGGAAGGAAAAGTCTGAGGCTAAACCGCTGTGACAGACATTCAGCTCCTTTCTACCAGCATAGGGAATTTAACTTTGTTGATAAATCAGCTTTCACAGAAGATAATGGTGTGTATTTCATTGCCGGGGTCCAGTTTGAATAGTGTTGGGGCTAATATAGGTACTTTTTCTCAGCTTTTATCAGAATACGAGTTTTCCACTATTACACTGGGTCTAACTCAACCCATCAAAATTATGTTTTAATAAAACAGATTAACTCTTTTTCGTGAACGTGCATTTTCATGAAAATGCACTTTTGCGAAATACAAATAAACTGAAAAAAAAAAGACAAAAAACCCACAACACAAACCACGTTTATGCAGGGTGCAAGCCCCCCTGCACCCCACACCCCCACTTCTTTTATATTCCCACTCCAATATCGCACTACAGTGGGGAAAACTGAATATTCCCTTATCCCCGCTGTGCTACGATCTAAGCAACAGCCCTCATTGCTGTTTGCTTAGTTGCCTTTTCACTTTCGTGAAAAGGAGTTCATCTGTTTATGTTAAGTTGAAACATAATTTCGATGGGTCGAGGTAGACCCATTACACCAGCACAAAGACCCAGAAGAATCTGTGAGGAGGCATGGGTGGCTTCCTCAGTTAACCAGCAACTTCCGGTTTCTAATAGGAACAGAAGTTCAATAACCTTGGGTTACGGTGATTGAATCTGCAGGAGTGGCTTAACAATGAATTTTCCTGGTCTTCTGAGGCACTAACTCAGCATGAGGATTTTGGTTTGTTGGACTAGCAACTTCAAAATTTTTTTACGTTGGTTCTTAAGTACCACAAATTACAACTGGAGAGTAGCTATTTAAGAGAGTGTCTGTGTTGAGAGGATTCCCAAGGGGTTATGAGTTTGGATATTCCCCACAGGTCTGGAAAAGACTATTTTACATTGTGAATTGCTTGAATTATTCAACAGACATGGTTGTGAACTGTTAGAGGTGCTCAATAGGGACTATGACAGACAGACGAGCACCTTAATTAAAGACATTAACAGACTTGATTCTAGTATACACAGTGATTTACTGTTTCAATTTAAGATTGGACAGTAAAGCAGTTTACCGTTGAAGACATAGTATGAAATAGGTGTATTTAAAAATAAAAAAGCTTAGAAACTGTTATGGGACCAGCTTGAATATAAGAAAGGAATTGCTTATCCACCTCTGCCAGTTGGGGGGAGCAGCAGATTGTTTCTCAGGTTACTACAAATGGCTGCTAACAATACTAACCAATGCAATAATGAGTAATGTGAATTGTAATGAGGTACATGACCCTTTAGGATACCCCCATTGAGGAGGTCCCAGAGGTTAATGGATTAGAGATGGGGGAAGTTGATTCCTTCAACAGAAGTGAACCATTGACATCTAAATTCCCCTCCAGGGAGGGTAATGGGGCAGGTGAAGAGGGGTGTGTCTGGGAGGGGACAATTAATGTTTGGAGGGGTAGGTGTGTCTGGGAGGGGACAAATGAATGTTTGGAGGGGTAGTTATTAAATGATTGTCAAATAATTTACAGTGATTATGGGGACTTCAAAATTTACAACTATAGTAGTGTGGAAGGTGGTGTTAGGTGGGTTAACTTATTTGAAAGAGGTTTTTCTTTTGTACCTTCCACTAGGAGTAAAGTTGACGAAGTTCTTACAAACTTGAAGTCATATGCAAGGAAATGAAATCATACATTTACTTTAAAGATGTAAACTGGAGTGACTGTAACATACTGTGTTCTATTAAAAAGCCTAGTATATTTAACCCCCCCACTTCCCCACACGGTTCTGTTATTCGAAAAATTATTTGAGGCTGATATTAGGAGCCACTTAAAGACCCCCTTAATTTGTCACTTATACACAATTTAAGTGAACAGGATAGGACTTTACTATATGAAATCTCTCAAAACAAGGGACTTAGAGTTATAAAACCAGACAAAAGTGGGGGGTTGGTAGTAATGGACAGCAACGATTATGTGAACAATATGCTAAACCTATTGTATTCTGACACCTGTGAGGAAGCCTCTGAATCAAATGAACATTGCGTATCAAACAAATTGACTTGATTATAGAACAGATGTTGCTTAATAATCAGATTACAGTTGAAGAATACAATTTTATGTCCAAAATCAAAAAAACCCACAATTTGTGGATCCCCAAAGTTCATAAAAATGCCTGTGACCCACCACTGTGCCCGATTATTGATGCTAAGGCATCTAAAACATTCTGCCAAACCAAATATATTGATTTTTACACTAAGAAATTTTTTGAGGCTAACCTTATCCTGCTTAAGGATTCATGGAATTTTCTTTCTAGGATATCAGACAATCTTTTCTGTCATGAGATTATTTTTTGTGACTATAGATATTAAAGATTTGTTTTCCGTAATCCCCCACCAAGTGGTGGTAGAATGGTTTTATGATTACCTTAGACAACACACTACCCCAAGTCTGAGCAAAATTACGGTCTTAAGACACTTCATGGAGTTTGTATGAGATGGTATTACAAAATGTTTTGATTTTTGAGAATCAGCTTTTCAGGCAGAAGACTGGGGTAGCCATACAGACAGCATGTGCCCTCATGTTCACTAATGCAGTTTTATCTTATTGAGAAACAAATTTTGTTTTCACTGTGGAGTTTAAAAATAGCTGGCTTGTATATGGGCACTTTTTGGACAACATGATTTTTTTCTGGAACGATACTGAGGCCAAGGTTTAAGGAGTTTTTGAAGTTTTGCAATATACTACTGACTTTATTGTTTACAACAGATGTGCAGGGGGATTCTGTACATTTTCTGGACATTATCTTGAAGACGAATTATGACACAAGGGGCTTAGATTCTTCTATTTATTGTAAGCCTACCTATTCTAATTCTTTGCTTCATTTTGAAAACATGCATCCCCTACCCCAAAGTCCCTTGTAAAGGGCCAATATGTAAGACTGGCCTGTATGATATCTAATGAGGCAGACTATCATTTGAAATAGGGAAGCTAAGGGATATGTTTAAAAGGAGGGGTTATCCTGATGCATTTTAGCCAATATATTTGATGAGGTCAATTTAAATAGAAGAATGGGACATTTTGTACAAAATACTGAGCACAAAGGGAAAGCTTGTTGTTGCCAATCCCAATGTTGCTGATAAGAGAGAGGAGATGAATTCTTTTAACAGGTCCCTAGTTTTAACTTATACTTGTAATTGTTATTATCTTAAATCCATAACTGAATGGAATTGGTCTACTTTTGGACTAGAGAAAGATAATATGGATATTGAGGGGTGTGGCGGACGTAGCCCCCCCCCCACCTAGTTTGATTTTGTATTCTCTGCTTTTTGTTTTATATTGTTCAGTAAAACCAAACTAGGTGGGGGATAAGCCCCCCACACTTCCCAGTGTGGGGGACTGTGCCCACCACACCCCTCTAACTATATATGCCAACTCCAAGGTTGCATTACAGTGGGGAAAAGGACATATCCCTTTTACTTGCCTTACAGTGCACTACAAGTACTACCTGACAGGGAACTGAGTTTCAGTCAAATGAGCTCTCAGAGAAATGAAGGCAACACACACACACATTTTATACATATATACTGTATGTTCTGATGTCTTATTTGTTCTGATGAAGTCCAAACTATTTATGGACAAAAGCACTTAAAGTTTTTGAATAAAGGTTCCAAAATCTAGTGGACTCTGATCTCGGGGTTTTCTTTTTGTTTTGTTTAATTACTATATACAAAAGTCCTAATTGCCTATAAGAGTAATTTTGTGCTTCAATTTAATAAAAAATTAAAGTACCACTTATAAAAACAGTAAGTGGTTTAGGTAAAAAGAGTCTTTCATTTTTTTTTTCTCCTAGCTGTTAAAAATAAATTGTAATGCAATGATTTTATTGCAATTAATTTGTGGGTTGTTATATATTTAAATTCACCTTGTTTGAATCCATCCCATGTCATTTTTGAGTTATCAAGCCAATTTTTTGATCAGTGAAAGTAGACTGACTAAAACATGGAGGTTTTTTTTTGGTAGTCCATCCACAGCAATGTGTAATAGTGTGAATTCCCACAATAGGGTGGGTTTCTCATATACCATTTTCTCTAGTTTGACATTAGGAGACTCCCATACTTTATAAGAACACCTACAACTCCAGAAAATATGTAGTAAGTCAGCTTTTTGATATGCACAATAGGATCAGTTTGGAGAGGATGTGGAGTAATATCTATTAATTACATTTGAAGTTAAGTATGCAATATTGACAATCATTAGTTGGGTAGATAGAAGTTTTTTAAGGGGAGTAATTTTGAAATTAATTGAATAGATTTCATTCTGTGATTATGTGTACTATATTTAAGAGAGATAATTAGTTTATATGTGTTATATATATTGTTTTTCCTGAAGTGAAAGAAGTCCACAGCAGTTTACGCAAACTTATATTTTGGTCACTAAGCTTTGGGTTATCTGGGGACATTGAAACCGTTTCTCTTACTTGTCTTATTATTACAATATAACTTTTAGGAAGGCTCAAGGCGTCTCTCAAGTCACTGATTGACAGTTTTCTATGAATGTATATATCTAGGACTGTCTTATTTTTGAATAAAGGGTAATTGAAAAGATTAAGCATTAATTTATTTAATCTAAGATTAGGGTTAAAGTGAAATGGTTGGAATATCATAAATTAATATTCTTGATCTAGTGACCCTATTATTTTTTGAGGAATCGTTGCCAAGTTCAAGTATTTATGTATTCTAATATTTCTGAGAATCTCCCTGCTAAGAAAAGGTAAAGCTTTAGGATTATACTGGCTTTCGATAACATGGTTATGCCATATTTTAACCCATTATTAGACGCAGATTACTGTTTCCAAACAGCAAACTCAGAACCAAACCCACACTACTCAGATGTAGAACAAACTCTCAGAAGTGCTCCTCCTAAGCTGTACTGAAGATATCTCTGAAGACAGTAATTTGTATATCTGGAACTGAGCTTTGATGGCTCGAATAAATGTGATGGACTTCCTATGAGATTCTGACTGCGTCTTTCTTGTCTTCGTCTTTGGGTGTTCAATTCATTTTTTGGGCAGAATCCGTGTTTTCCCACCAAGGGTTGGCATGGGCACTTCTGAGAGTTCGTTCTACAGCTGAGTAGTGTGGATTTGGTTCTGAGTTTGCTGTTTGGAAACACTAATCTGCGTCTAATAAGTGCACTCTCGGGTACACCACGTTTCAAAAGCTCTGTTACACTGAGGTACCACTGCAGCACTGCTTCCAAAAGGGTATTACTAGTGGCATTTTTTCCTCTCTGCTGTGAGGCTTATACCCCATCCCCTGAAGGCTACTTCAAGGATCCTTAGTTAGAAAATCCTAAAAAAATCTTGATAGAATTTAATATTTTTGGCAAATCAGTGATAGGTAACATAAAGTATACGTTTAGATCATCTGCAATGCTGTTAGTGTAACCTTTGCATTATCAGTTTAGTGTATTAATGTTTTGTGTTATAAAGAGAAATAGTGGTGGCATGTATAAGGTAAATAAATATGGAGACAGTGGACAACCCTGTCTTGTTCCATTCACTAGTCTTATTGGGAAGGAATTTTGATAAATAACCTTAGTTAAGTCAAAAAAGGTTTTTGGAAGGCCAAAATACAGCATCACTGAGAAGAGAAAATTGAGGTTAAGTTGATCAAAAGCTTTACAAGCTTCTAGAACAAGTATAAATATCAAAGTATTGCACTGTTTAGACAGAGTAATCAAGGTATCAAGTGTTAATATTTGATCATAGGTTTGTCTAGTTTGTAAGAAAACAGACTGTTTAAGTGAAATCATGCTTGGTAGTATAGGTTTCAACCTATTAGCTAAAAATGAGGCAACTATGTTAATATCTACATTTATAAGGGAAATTGGTATATAATTTAGTGGATTTTTAGTGCCTGAGTCCTTTTTATGAATAAATATTGTATTAGAATTGTTAAGATACAATTGAATAAATGCAAAAGTATTTTTTCGATTGCTTGATCTAAAGTCTTATAAAATTCTGCAGCTATATCATCTGGTAGAGGCAATTTCCCAGATTTAAGGTTATTGATTATTTGCAAAATTTCTTGTTGGGTAAAAGGTGTTGTGAGGAGGTTCCGTTGGTCTCAGCTTATTTTAGGAAATTCTAATTTATTTAAAACATTCTCTCTCTCTGTGGAGCATAAGGGAGGTTATGGTTTCCATATAGCTTGGAGTGCAGCTCCATAACAATATGCACAATATCATCACTTGTATTGAACAATTTGTCCCGATACACAATTTCAGTTATAATGGAGAGGACTTATCAAAATGTAAGTCTCATTAGGAGTTTAGATGGGGCTTGTGGCCATTCCAAATACCTGGGTAAGTTTTTCATTTCAACAAATGATTGCTGTGTTAAGTATAATAGAATTCTTTCTGAAGTTTAGCCAAATAGTTTACAGTGTCAGTTTGGTAATTTGAACAGAGTTGCTGTTCCAGTTTAGAAATTTTTCCTTTTAGTGTTTCTTACTTTAACCTGTTAGAGCTTTTATAGGATGCTTTACTTATAAATATACCTCTGATCTGGGCTTTAGTCACCAACCCATTGTATGTTGAATGGAATTAGAAAAGCTATTCAGTAGGTTGTTTATCACATGGTTAATTTCTTGTTTAACATCTTTTTTTAAGTAGGTTGGGATTTAAGGTCCGATTATAATTAATGCTTTTTAAGTTGCTAGTATAAGACCAGTTTATGATAAGTGTGATTCTTGAGTGGTCAGAAGAGAACTTAGATATGTACATAAAGTTAATTTAGGTCTTAAAAAAACTTCTGAGATCAGAAAAAAAATCAAATCTAGCCCAAGATTTATAGCAGTGAGAATAATAAGTGTATTGTAATGGTGAAGTCATATTGTTTTGGAAAACAAAAGGGTCAAATCAACTAAAATCTTATTGTAAATCTGAAATTGCATTAGATGACTGAAAGTTGTACATTTTTTCTCCTATTTGTTCTGTCAGTCATAGGTTCAATAACAGCATTCCAATCTCCTCCAACAATATTAACAAATGGTTGGAGAACAGACATAATATTTTGTAAATTGTCACAATAAGTTCATGATGCTTCATACATGGTACACATATATATTTAATAGTAATATGTTTATAAAAGAAATTGGTCTTAACTACTATATAGCACTATCTTGCTGCAAAATAAATATCTTTAAAGATTTGTTTAATAACAATTGCTACACCAGAACTATTAGATTTATTACCTGCATTAATCACTATTCTAAGCCATTTTCCCACCAACTTGGGACCATTGCTCAGACAACATATGAGTTTCTTGTATAAAGATGATTTCAGCTTTCAATTTAAAAGCTAAGTGGAAAAATAAATTTATTTTTTGGGTCGACTGGATTCTTCATGCATTACATGAATCAATTACCCACCTGAAAGTTCTTTGTAAGAGGATATGAATACACAGAGTTTTGTAAAACATTTACCAATAGTTGAGATGTTAACTGAAAAGGCAAATAGCGATTCTCTTCCTGCTAACATCCTGTGCCTAACCGCATCCTTATGATGCCAGGAAGAGAATAATATAACATTTACATTGTACAGGGGGTAATATGTATATAGAAAAAGGCAACATTGATTTGGAATATACCTCCTTCACATTAACTCTTTAAGCCAGTTAGTTAAGATAAAAAAAAAAGTTTAAACAGGACAGGCATAAAATAACTACCACACAACACTGCAAATACTATCGCTTAGATCCTGCAGTAAAACAGCCATTTGTATATATAAGGAAATACTTTAAGTAAAATATCATAATAGCATTTTAGTAGCACATCAAATCTCTTTTATTTTATCTATCTCTCTAGCTAATAAACTTTTGAATATGGTACATATTTTGGAAATTAACGAGTCAGCAAGTCATCCGACCAAATTATAAAGAACATTTATTATTTATCTCTTTTATAATTGTAAAAATGGCTTAACAGCATTTTACAGTTAAACCTCCTTTAAAGGATACAGGAAGTATCCTATATAATTGTTTCAAGAGTGAACAAATCCCCAGGCAACCACTGAGCTGGGAAAATTTCACTCAAACATATTCAAGACCTCCAGCATCAGTTTAATTATTTTGCAAGCCAGTTCCATTAACTTTCAAAAAGAACCACATGACTAACTTTTCAATCCTTTCTGACCCAGTTCTTTAACAGGAAATTAAATTCGATCGTAGCCTTTCACTACGATTGTCTCTCAATCGGGAGAGAAATTAAATACAAGGTTTGTTTTGCTTCTTTCAGTGAACCGGTTGAATATTTAAATCTTTTGTGTTGAAATGTTAAGTTAGAGGGACATTTCATTAAAACTTAATCTTTTGAAAATTCAATATGCATAAAATGGTAACAGTTTCTGTTTATCTTGTTTGATTTACAGAGGGGGGTCTTGGGCGAAGGTAATTTTATTGCCATTCCAAGTTATTATTTCTTGTTAGCTGCTGTAATTATCTTGTACACATCGTGGTAACTCAGTAGTTTTACATAACTTTGCCTCGGCGTATACACTGGTCATGTTCTTATTGCAAGATGCGCTCTCTCAGTGGCAATCTGATTTGCTTTGGCCTGGTCATGCAAAAAATAGCCCAAGATTTGTTGTATAGTTTCTAGTAATTTTGGTTGTTCATATTTCTCAGGTACCCCTTGAATTAATATGTTATGGCATCTACTTCTAGCCTCTAGGCCTAGAATTGTTAGTTGAATTACGTGTATATTCTTGGTATTGTATTGCAACACTGCCTCCTCCTAAATCCTAAAAAAACAAAACTACTGCTTTTTACTCCAACTCATAATCCATTCTTCTCTGTAACCTCTAACAATGCTACCAACATAACCCCAGATACTACAACCCGCCTACTAGGTGTAAGAATTGATAATTGTCTCAACTGCAATGACCACATCAACTCCACCATAAAGTCTGTTAACAAAAAACTTGGTACCCTCTATAGAATTAAACCCTTCCTTACCCCTTCTGCCAGGAAAACTATTGCCCAGACCCACCTCATTTCTACCATTTTCTATGCCTCTGCTATATATACTAACCTATCTAAAAACAACCTCTCCAAACTTTCCACCTGTTATAATAGCATAGCTAGATTCATCACATGCTCCCCCTTTAAAACTCACCACTGCCTCAACCTCAAACAACTTGGATGGCTAGAACTGGAAAACCATATACTCTGTCAACAATTACTTATCACTCAAAAGATCCTATACCACCCCAACAACACCCCAATCCTCACTAATCTGATTAAACCATATAAAAATCTAGCTACACTACGCTCTGCTAATAAGCTCCGTGTTTCCTCAATTAAATCTAAGAACAAAGCTGGTGATTCACTTTTCTCGAACACAGCAGGTAAAAACTGAAATCAGCTTCCTTCTGAATTATCTACCCTTTTTTGCTTCTACTTCTCTATTCAAAAAACATTTTAAAGAACATCTTATAACTCATTGGCTTTGTCCATGTGCTAACCCAGACTGATATCTCTTCCCCTTCCTGCTCTCATCCCTATCCCTACTCCTCTCACCTTTGCCCCCAAATCTAGTTACTATTCTTTTCTTCATAGTAAGAGGATAAAATACGAGGGCTTTTCTCTCTTAATTGGGTCTTCCTCATCCCTACTATTGCGTTTAGTACAATTTTTAGTATAATTTTATTATTATAATTTTTCTTTTGACCAATGCTGCCTCTGTATTGTGATTTTACATGTCTTTTTATATAGGTTCATAGGTTGGTACTAGGCTATCAGCCCTAGGGCCTATACAAGCCTAGCCATAACAATTCCCTGGCTATTTCTTCCCACATTATTTACTTTCCTGGACCCCTGTCAAGCAGGGAGACTGACGTGATCCCTGGGGTGAATTTCCTTTCTCCCATCCAATCGTCAAGGTTCCTCTTGAAGAGGTCCAAAGAGGCACTCTGCTTGACATGTATGGGCAATCTATTCCAGAGTCTGGGGAGTCTCTGGGTCAGGAACCTATCCCTCCAGCATGTTTTGTTTATTGTGATGACAAGGTTTAGATCCCTGGAGCGTGTAGCTCTGAGGGATTGGGATTTCATTAAGTGTAGCATGTCCAACAGCTCTGGGTTTCACATGGCCTTGTATGTTAAGCAGAGATTGCCTCTGAGTAGACGATATGCGACAGAGTATAGCTGGAGTTTTTTAAGGTGGTCAGTGTAGGGCATCTGCTTTAGGCTTGTGATTCTTTTAGTGAGGTATTTCTGAGGCCTTTCCAGTTGTTGCAGATGTCTTGAGAGGTACATACCAAATGGGGCGTTGTATTCTATAATGGGTCTAATGAGGGATGAGTACAGTGAGACAATGACCTCCTTTTTTCTGGATGAAAAGCCCTTCATGATGAGGTGTGCCACATAGGATTTCCTGACTGTTGTGGCGATGTGGTTATCGAAGGTGAGACCACTGTCCACCTGTGTCCCTAAGTCTCTTATCACACTTTCTGTGTTTAGTGTACTGCCACCTATATGGTAATTCATGGATACATGTTTTTTTCCCAAAGGGGATAACAATACATTTCTTGGCATTGAGCTTGAGCCCATGGCTCTGGCACCAAGCATCTGTTTCTGTAAGGCCCTTTTGTAGAGTATTCACATCATTTGGGGATTCAATAATGGCTCCCAGTTTGCAGTCATCTGCAAACTTTGTTAGCCAGAGTCCCTTAGTGTTGACCTGTACTTCAGAGAAGTAGATGCCAAACAAGAGCGGCCCAGGACTGAACCCTGAGGTACTCCACTTGTCACTTGTCTGGAGCTGGATTTGGAGTCGGCTACTTTTACAGTGTGGGTTCTATCATAAGCCATTTAGCAACCCATTGGGTGACATAGGGATTAATGCCCAACTTAGTAAGTTTATCTATGATTCCAGAGTGGGGGATGGTATCAAAGGCCTTGGCAAGGTCTAGATAGGCTGTGTGGTCCACCTTACCCTTGTCCATGGCTCTGGAGACTGATTCAAAGAAGTCAATCAGGTTCAGGAGACAAGATCGGCCCTTCACAAACCCAAACTGGGTGGGGTCCAGTGTTTGAAGGTTGCCAATGTCTTTGTTTATAAGTTCCATGATAATGCGCTCCATGGCCTTGCAGATAAGGCTTGTCAGACTGATGGGATGGTAGTTTCCGGGATCCAAGGTGGATCCCCCCCTTGTGGATTGGGATAACTGTAGCTCTGCGCCACTCAGTGGGCACAAAACCTGAGGTGACGCTATGATTAAACATGACACTTAGGTGAGGTGCCAGTTCATATTGTAGTTCATGTAGTAAACATATATTGTTAACTTTGTCACTGTTCATGCTTGGAGCTTATCTCCTCGGGCCTCTACTGAAAATGGACATGTATCCAGTTAGACTAGCCTGGTCAGCAAATGTAAAATAAAATAAATAAATAAAAATAAATCCTTTTGAAGGTGGTTGACCTTAATTTCATTCTCCATTGTTTTAGCCTCAGTTGTTTCCATTATAGTTTCACTTTGGTTTACTGAGTTACCTAGGGTTTGGAGTTGTTCTGAGAGTTGCTGGATAGCTGATTGTAAAGGCTGAAGTGCCATTTTCACATCTTCCAGAGTAGGAAGTTGATCCATTTTATGCTTATTATTTTGTTTTTCTTCTTGATGTTTAGCAGTCCGTTCTTATTTTGTATAGATTTCCTTCTCTGGAGTAGTCACCACTGATAGCATAGTTTTGGATGTTTGTGTGTGCATACTTTCATTTGACATTTTTCCAGATTTGTTTTGCCACATTCTTTTCTTTATATTAGGGAATCTCCAATTTGCAGAACAACAAGCTGTATCCTCCTTCACATGCAAGTTAATGCAAGTTTCAGTCTGCTAGTTTAGTTGGAGCATTATTTAGTTTTCTAGTCACTTAATTGTCTGTAACATGTGTCTGAAAGCTTAAGCATATTTATTAAGGTGACCACGAATGAGCCATGCTAGCACAGTGTTTACAGGTCATCAGCCATCCTTTCTCCCCTTACTGTCAAATATACAGTAATATTTAGGGCGGGTGCATACTGACTTTTCTATGCAACTGTTCAGGTGCTGGTAAAAGTCAGAGGTGAATGCAGCAACCCTCTCATTTGGGTCAACTTGCAATGGATTGCTGGGAATTGTGCATAGATCTTCTACAAGTTGTAGTTAGTTTGCCTTGGAGAAGTCCTTAAAGATGGTCTTATTTGGTGGCAGGGAGGAAAGTACAGTTTTGTACCTACCATAAATGTAGATGTTTGAGTGCTCATACAGCTGCAGTCATAACAGATGGGTTATCCTGCCTTCAGGTGGGTCCTCGGTCGGCCGAATTCCAAAGTCTAGGTCCGGCATCGGTTGTCGTTGCTTCTTCCCTGACGTCAGTGTGGCAGGGGTATAAAAGAGCCAGCCGACGCCATCTTCTTCAGTTTTTCTTGCCCCAGATGTCAGGTGCCCCCAGAAGGAAGGCAAAACATAAACTTATGTAGTCATGCAACATAGAATAATCAAAAAACAGTAGTTTGCAAGCAAATACACCATAAACGAATACCCCAATCAGGTTGTATGAGGAGGTGTTTGTCATAAGGCCTGTCCCAAGAGGGGATGGAGGGAAACCTGGACTGCAGCTGTATGAGCACTCGAACATCTACATTTATGGTAGGTACAAAACTGTACTATGTTCATCGTGCATACAGCTGCACTCATAACAGATGGGTAGAATCCCAAAGCTAAGTAGGAGTGGCAGGCCCTAAGTGGAACTAGGAGGAGCAAGGATGCCCTGCAAAACAGCTGTGGCAAATCCAGCTCTAGATTTTGAGTAAAGTGGAAGGTGATAGTGTTTGGAGAAAGTGTGCACTGAACTCCAAGTGGCTGCTTCCAAAATGTCCTTGGTAGGAACCCCCCTGAGGAAAGCTGCAGAGGTAGCTGTGGCCCTTGTGGAGTGGGACCTGATGCTTGAACGCACAGCTTTTCCATGAAATGAGTAACAAAAGCTTATGCAGCGGGCTATCCATTTTGAGATTGTCTGCTTGAAGATAGCCTTTCCTTGAACACCTGTAGCATAGGACACAAAGAGTTGCTCGGATTTCCTGAATGGCTTTGTCCTGTCCAAATAATAATGTAGTTGTCTGTGAATGTCCAAGGAATGCAGTAGTCTTTCCCCTTTGTTTTGTGGGTTAGGGTAAAACATAGGTAAGTGGATAGTCTGATTCAAGGCTACACTGGATACTACCTTTGGCATAAAGGTAGGGTTGGTTCGTAAGGAAACTCTGTCCTGATGGAAAATGATGAAAGGTTGCACAGCCATGAGGGCCTGTAGTTCCGAAACCCTGCGTGCTGAGGTGATAGCCAGAAGGAAGGCTGTTTTCCATGACAAATATTGTAGTTCTGCTGAAGCAGCTGGCTCAAATGGAGGAAGGGTCAGTTTTTCCAATATGAAGTCGAGGTCCCAAGCAGGGACTGGTGGTTTCCTTGGGGGTTTTATATTCTTAGCCCCTCTGAGGAACTGTCTTAAGAGAGGATGAGAGAATAAAGGAGGATCTGTGTTGTATTGTGCAGAAATGGCTGAAGCATGGATTTTGATGGAGGAGAAGAAAGTCCACTGCTTAACATCTCAGCTAGGTACTGTAATATTTGAGGTATAATTTATTACCTAAGGATTCTGGCCCTTTTTCTGATTCCAGGCACAAAACCGCTTCCATTTGGTGGAGTAGGCTTTTCTGGTCAAAGGTCTTCTGGCCTCCAAGATGACATCCTGAATCTCCTTGGAGAGGAGGGTCTGTTGTGAAATCAAGGGATTCTCCATGCGGCTAGATTTAGGGTTTTGAGCTGGCTGTGAATAGTTTTGAAGTTGTGCTGGGACAACAGAAGAGGCACTAGAGGTAGGATCCATGGTGGGGAATGTGTCAGGCTCTTCAGAAGTGGATACCAGTGTTGTCTTGGCCAGTCTGGAGCAATGAGAATCATTTTCGGCCTCTCTGCTCTGGCTTTTAATAGAACTTTGGGCAGCAGAGGGAGAGGCGGAAAGGCATAGACTGTCAATGTTGTCCAATTGAAGGAAAGTGCATCCACTTTCCAGGCCTGTGGGTGATAGGTCCTTGAGCAACATTTTTTCAGTTGGTAATTTCTGTGGGTAGCAAAGAGATCTATGTCTGGCTGTCCCCATGCCTGAGTTATCTTTGCGAAAACTTGAGGATGCAACTTCCATTCATGTGGATCTGTCATATTTCTGCTTAGGCTGTCTGCCAGTGTGTTTTCCTTCCCTGGCAGGAATTGTGCCTGAAGCTGGATTTGCAGTTCCAGAGCTGTGTTCCAAAGGGTCATGGCTAGTCTGCACAGGGGGTATGAATGAGTTCCCCACTGTTTGTTTATGTACCACATCACTGTGGTGTTGTCTGTCCTTATCAATAGCTGGCCTGGATGCAGTAGGTCTTTGAAGGCCATAATAGCATTTTGCACTGCTAGCATTTCCTTTTGGTTGATGTGTAGGTGCTTCGCTTTTTTGGGACCATTTTCCCTGAATGCACTGATCTTTCATCTGTGCCCCCCAGGTGTAGTCCGAGGCGTCTGTTGTGATGATTTGATTTGCTTGAGGTATGCAGAAAGGGAGACCTTTGTTTCTTTGGCATGCTTGAGCCCACCACAGAAATTCCTTTTGAAGACATGGAATGAGTGGTATAATTGTTTCCAAACTGTGGCTGTGTTGAGACCATAAGTTTTTTTAGGTACCATTGAAGTTTCCTCATATGCAGCTTTGCACATGGGATCAGCAGGATGCAAGATGCCATGAATCCCAGAGCCTGCAGGACTTTCCTTGCAGTCAGCCTGGTGAAGGTTGCCATTTTGCTGAAGTATTGAGATAGTTACCCTTGTTTGTCTGGCATGAGGTAGGCCATCTGGGTGTTTGTATTCAAGCAGGCACCCAGGAAAATTATTTGTTGAGAGGGTATTAGTTTTGATTTCTTTTTGTTGACTGTGTATCCCAGAAAGTTCAACAGTCTTATTACAAATGCCAGGTGTTTCAGAAGTATGTCCTTGCTGTCCATTTGGATCAGGTAGTCGTCCAGATATGGGTATATTTGTATTCCTTGAAGTCTGCAGAAGGCAATTACTGATGCCAGGCATTTCGTAAACACTCTGGGTGCAGTAGATAAGCCAAAGGGCAATGCAGAGAATTGATAATGGGTTGAACCTGCAAGAAATCTGAGGTATCTTCTGCAATCTTGTCTGATAGGGACATGCAGGTATGCCTCCTTGAGGTCCAATGTTACCAGCCAAGACTCCTTGCCCAGCATGGGAAGAAGCTGCTGTAATGTGAGCATCTTGAATTTTGGTACCTGTAAATATGTGTTTAGGATGGATAGATCTAAAATAGGTCTCCAATCTTTGTCTTTCCTTGGTACCAGGAATAGTCTGGAATAAAACCCTTGACCTTGTTCTTTTGCAGGTACCTCTTGAATAGCTTTCATGTCCATGAGAGCTGAAATTTGAAATTTGGTTTTGTGCCTCTGCCCTTTGATTTTGTGGCAGGTTTGTCATGCCTCTCATTTTTGGAAGGGTGTGAAAGTGGAATCTGTAGCCTCTGTCTATAATGTCCAGGATCCATTTGTCTTTTGTGACAATATGCCAATTTTTTGAGAATAATGCCAGTTTTCCACCTAAAGGTGCTGCCATTAGAGCTTTGCTTGGCAGGTAAAGGGGAAAGTCATTGTGTCTGCTTTTTGAATGACTGTGATCTATCTTCTCCACCTCTTGGGGTTGGTGCTTGCCATTGCCGGGCTCTGAATGATCCTTGAGATTGCCCTCTACCTCTCGGGCGCCTGTATCTGCCTCTTTGAGGTCTGTCCGTGGCTGGAAAGGACCAATTTTTTGAAGGCCAGTTTCTGCTGAAACGTGGAGGTCGTACCTGCAGGAAATCTTTCACTGTTTGCATTGATTTCGCCTTTTCCTCCATTTTCTTTAGTACCTCCTCAGCTTTAACACCAAACAATACATCTTTTTGAAGAGTTGCATCTAGTAATTTAGCTTTGACATGATCTGGTAAGGCTTGTTCTTTGAGCCAAGCATGTCTACGTATGACAAACCTTGTAACAGCAGCTCTACATGAGGCCTCTAAAGCATCAAAACCACACTGCAAGGTATGTTTACCCACTTGCTCTGCACAATGCAACAAATCCTGCAACTCTTTTAAATCTGGTTGCTCAGGTTGTGTCATTTTGCTTTTCAACTCAGATAATAAAAACTGTTGATACGTTAACTTATGGAACTGACAGTTTAATGCCCTCATGGTTAAAGTGGCCGAGGTGTACACCCCCCCCCCACCTTTCTAAAGCTCTGGAATCTCTCTGAAGGTAATGGGTTTTTAGCAGTAGAGGCCTTAATTCCCTTGGGACCCTGTGAAATAGTTTCTGGGTCAGCAGTATGGCTTTTGTATAGGAACTGGTGTGAATCAGGAACCCGGTAATACCTGTCTGGTTTAACAGGAGCCGGAGGTAAAGAATCTGGGTTGAGGCTGGCTTCTGTGTACACATCATCTAATATATCTAAGACAGGAGGGATAGCCAGAGGCCTATGCTGGGGGAGCAAGAGAAAATCCCTGAGCCTTTTCTTGGAATCTGAGTAATCTTGGCCTTCCCAGTGAAATTGTTCCCTCAAAGTATGTAGGGTTTCCCCAAAAGAGTAGTCCTCAGGGGGGGGGGGGACTAAGGGAATAGACTCCTCTGCATCAGAGTCTTCAAAAGGAGAATATGTATATTCCTGGTCCTCAGAATGTTCAGAGGTAAAAGAGGCTTGATCTGAAGAAGGGTAGTCTTCCTCTAATCTGGGCCTTTTGTCCGAGGGGGTTGAGAACCCCTGATAAGAGTAATCAAATCCTCAGCCATTTTGAGCATCTGTATTTTAGGCATGGGGCCTTGAGAGGGGGTCTGTGGTCCTTGTTTTTTTTAGTTTTCATGGCTGCTTTAGATTTTGTGAAAGCCTTAACAGAGAAGGAGGAAGGCCTGAAGACACCTTGGGAAATGGCAGGCCTGTCTAAACTCTGGGTTTCCCCGCTAAAATTGGCGTCGGTATCTGTAGTCGGAGTGGGGGCCGAGGAGCCTGCGACCTCAGGCACAGAAGACACCGGTAATGAAGTGTCATCAGTAGTCAGGGGCTGCGTAGGCACCTCGCTGAGAACCAGTAGGCGGCCTTAGCGTGGTGTCAGTAGAAGTCGCAGACCTCGTATGTCGGTCCTTATCTTTGCATCTTTTACCCAAAACTGGAGTCAGAGTATCCGACGACATAATATAATTAAATTTTTTACCAAAATAGTGATGGGCGAACTCCGCCCGATGCTTAATAGTGCATTTGTTGAATCTAGCACAAAAACGGCAGGCCGAGATGTCATGGTCTGGGCCTAAGCAAGGAATACAGAAAGAGTGGAAATCCTTATGCGGTATTTGCTTCCCACATGAAATGCAATTATTAACTTTGTCTGACATCGGTCTGAGGCAAGAAAAGTTTCCCCAATGGGATACTTAGCTTTCAAGAAGACTTCGGCTGAAATATTTTCGTAAATCTCAGGAGCTGGCCAACCAGCACTTGCGAACTGCTTCTGCTTCGGGCACCGCGTGGCAAGAAAGACTGAAGAAGATGGCGTTGGCTGGCTCTTTTATAC
The DNA here is from genome assembly GCF_019279795.1 of Protopterus annectens. Classification (NCBI taxonomy): domain Eukaryota; kingdom Metazoa; phylum Chordata; order Ceratodontiformes; family Protopteridae; genus Protopterus; species Protopterus annectens. The sequence continues at coordinate 6,776,770 of NC_056747.1, read as the reverse complement.
CCCTGCCGCACTGATGTCAGGGAAGAAGCGACGACAACCGATGCCGGACCTAGACTTTGGAATTCGGCCGACCGAGGACCCGCCTGACGGCAGGATAACCCATCTGTTATGACTGCAGCTGTATGCACGATGAACATGCACTAGCCCTGATAGAGAAAATGACTGGTTTGTGGTCAGATATTACCAGGGGTGAGGAGATGCATGGTGGAGTGCAGGTGGGGCCCTAAGCTTTTAGAACAAGATCAATGATATTAGAGCCTTTAGTGGATAGGTTTTACAATTTGCTTCTGGGAATTGGTATTAATGAAGTCTAAGAAATGCTGAGTGAAACTATTTTTTGGCGATGTAAGTGTGCCAATCAATGCTTGGGAAATTGAAGTTGCATTGTAAAAAGATATGTGGTTTGATATTTAAAGCCTCAATGGTGTTGAAAGAATTTACGTGAGATTTAAATGACATTGATGGAGACCTTTAGTTATCAATTAAGTAGCAGTTGGAATTGTTATGAGTCATTTTGATCTCCATGAGCTCCAAGTCTGTGCCATGGATAATTTGATGTGACATGATGGTGTTTCTAACACATATCAATACTCCCTCACCGTTTACAGAGGGTCTGAAGGCATGATTAGGTGCTAAACACTGGTACAGAGTGCTGTTATTACATTGAAACCATGTCTCTGTAACTATTTAAATGTGAATGCGTTTGAGTTACTGGAGGGCCTCAAGCTCTGTTTAGACAAATAGCATGGTTAGGTCATTGATCCCAGCTACAAACACTAAGGCTTCACTCCAGGCACCTAACTAATACTCTCTAATGGAGTTATGGAAGTATGTATCTAATTTCTAATAGCTACATCCTGAGACTTTTGACAAAATCAAGTTATATCCTCATAGCTGAAATAAATGCCCACATCTCCTGCTGAATAAATGTTGCAAAGGAAGTATAAATGGCAAACTGTTCAGTAAAAACATACCTTTACAGTGGTTGTATTCATTAGATTCCAAGTCTTGAACTAAATGTTCAAATCACTATAAACCTAGTAAATACTGACTATGTAATGCTTTATAAATAACCACTCAATATATAGTGTCAGTAGCATTTTGTTTATCCAGATGAAAACTTTCATGTTTCTAGTACCATGACAGGAATGGACCCCATTCCTAAGTCAAAGTATGATTAAAATTCATGAAATGAGTATTGTTTCAGTCTTTGATGTTAGCCAAGAGTGCTCTTTTGTAGCACCTGCAATGTGTCCAGAATGGACTCCTTCTGCAATTCACACAGAGCTGTATGTAATGGTAACATATCCAAATATGACTAAATTCTTTTTTATTAGACCCATTGCTCCTACGACTATTGGAACTGTCTTGTATATCCTTATTCGAAATGTAGTGGCCCTTGAAAAGAAGAGAAAAGTAGGATTGCTACACTCAGTGACTGCAGCGTCTTGCACAGAGTCATAAAATATCAAGATTTGCAGGCAGAAATGAGAGCAATGTTTATTCAAACCTCATAAGTGCCACAGGGAAGGAAAAGGTACATCTTGATATTATTTTTGTGTTAGCCTTTTCTTTCAGCATTTTATTTCATAGTCTTTCTGCTAAATGAAAATGACTACATGAAATATTTACCAGTAAATAATGACACATTGTAGGGCTGTACTTCGCTTCCATGGCTCTCTGTAATTTATACTAAAGAAATACTACAGGAAGTTGCTTCAATAACTGGAGAGATTTCGAGAGTTTGCAATATAAAATGCCATGTTGTGAGATAAGGAATACCCTGATTACCTGGTGAATTATGTACAAGAGCAAATACCACAAAGCCATATATCAAAGTATGAGTTAATTATTAACACAGAAATAATGATTTTTAACTTGTATAAAGAATTATATAAGTATACAAGATGAAATATCTTGAGAATACTTCACAGTATGAACTAACATACTCAGATAACAGTTTACAGAAGACTCATATCCAGTAACTAAAGTGACAAAAAATGCACCTACAAAGCTCATGGAAGATATTAAAACACTTCTTCTTCTTCTTTTGGCTTTTCCCAGTTAGGGGTCACCATAGTAGATCACCTGTCCGCTCATGATTGGCAGTGGAGTTTTACAGTGTCGAATTGCCAGCCCAGTGCCCAACCTTCCACAGAAGGTACACACACACTCACACCTAGGGCCAATTTGGAGTGTCCAATCCACCTACTGCATGTCTGGGATGTGGGAGGAAACCAGAGCATCCGGAGGAAACCCATGCGACCACAGGGAGGACATGCAGACTCCGCACAGAAGGCACCCCAGACGAGGATCGAACCAGAGAACCTCTTGCTGTGAGGGGGAAATGCTAACCACTGCACCACCGTGGCTGCCCTTGAAGATATTAAAACACTGCAGTAATCAAATCCTACAAACGAGTAGTACTCTCACCTTTGTTGATGAAAGGGCAGAAGGTTGAGGGATCTATTCCTATCCAGATACTTGGATTCATTTCCAGTACTGACAGCACAGTGCAGCATTAGAAAAGGGGGGGGGGTGCATTGCACACCTGAGTGTGCTGTCCTTTGAATAAGACATTAACTTGAGGTCCAATGTGCCTGAGTTGCCAGTAGCACAATGGATATAAAAGATCTCATGACAGTTATCAAAAAAGTGTAGACCTGGATTTATTATTCACTTCTTTACATTATATACACTTTCATATTCACAACATTTAAGCTTTCCTTTACAAATCAAAAATAGATACACTTTTATACTCCAAGTAGACTACAAAGAATTTTTCTTTTGTAAATAGCAAATGTTCGAGCTGTAAAGAGGTACTCGTGAACATATTTTTTGGGAATGTAATGAGCTGGTAGACTAAGAATTCCCTGCAGAGTACTCTGTCAGACATACTGGCTGAGAAAATTGGTGTAACTAAAGAAATTATTTTTTTGAGCTATGATAAAGAATCACAACTGCCTAAACATAGTAAGGCCTTGCTGAGTCTAATTATGGTGGGTGGCTACCAAAAACACAATTACTGGAAAATGGAAATCAAAGTCTAAACCAAATGTACTAGAAACTGTGACTACAGTAACAGAAATGAAACAACTGGAAATGGGATCTTTAGAAAAGGGTAGGAGCAAATTACATGAAAAAAATGGGAATTGTGGGAGCAACAGATGCAGACGAGGAATGAGGCTTAAAAGAAGGCATTACCTGAATGAGTTATGTAATATCTGACTGGCAATGACTCGATAAATTATCAGTGATGAATAATGTTTGCAACTAAAAATTATGTCGATATGTTTTCATTTATATTAATTTATAATTGCCTATGTCATAAGTGATAATTTAATAAAGATGCTTCTTGTTTAAAACAAGTAGATATGCTTTCATATTGTCAGAAGCACATTATTGTGTCATCACAAAACAATATTCAGTTGATTTTAATTGAATTTGGCATATCTTCTATCCATAGTCCTGTCCTCCATAGCTATCTTATTTCAATTAAGAGATCTTCAGCCTCTCTATTACACAGTAATCCTTCACCTTTTTCATAATATCCATATTGTTACAAATTTCTATCTCAATTTCACATTGCCTTTCTTTCTCATACTTTCCATATAACATCATATCCATGGTTATATTTCCGAATTCTTCCCGTTTATAAGCATTTTGATTTTTCTCTAAAACTATTCATTCTTTCTGTACTCCAAAAGACAATCCCAGAGATTCATTAGCAAGTGTGTACACTGTAGCATACACATTCATTTGTCTTGGCTTGACGAGTAGCAGTTTTCATCAAATAAGCAAGCCGCTGAGAAACCCTAAACATTGACCAGTATCTGTTCATGGCCAGATAATCTGCTAACAACCACACTGAGGTGCAGACAGGCTTGAGCACACAGTAGAAATAAAAGGTTGTAAATAAGCTTAACTTCTGTTAGTGAACAAACGAGGACAGCAAAGTACAAGGCAAGCGCAACTTGAATGACATAATATAAAGAGGCAGGGTCAGCTTAAGGAGGAACGTGTGTGAGTGTGTCTGTATAAACACGAGTGTTAATAATTATTGATAACTATAGAAGTAATCCTGTCTACTCAGGGAAACAGCGACAGTGTAACAAAGGGAGTAAATGCAATATATGTAAAATGAAGTCAAAGTGGTGAGGTAACAGTTGGCAAAGAAAGCAGATACATTAGGGGATATTGCATATACTGCAGGTAGTGCACATCGTAGGGGATATTGCATATACTGCAGGTAGTGCACATCATAGGGGATATTGCATATACTGCAGGTAGTGCACATCATAGGGGATATTGCATATACTGCAGGTAGTGCACATCATAGGGGATATTGCATATACTACAGGTAGTGCACATCGTAGGGGATATTGCATATACTGCAGGTAGTGCACATCGTAGGGGATATTGCATATACTACAGGTAGTGCACATCGTAGGGAATATTGCATATACTGCAGGTAGTGCACATCGTAGGGGATATTGCATATACTGCAGGTAGTGCACATCGTAGGGGATATTGCATATACTGCAGGTAGTGCACATCGTAGGGGATATTGCATATACTGCAGGTAGTGCACATCGAGGGGATATTGCATATACTACAGGTAGTGCACATCGAGGGAATATTGCATATACTGCAGGTAGTGCACATCGTGGGAATATTGCATATACTGCAGGTAGTGCACATCGTGGGGATATTGCATATACTGCAGGTAGTGCACATCGTGGGGATATTGCATATACTGCAGGTAGTGCACATCGTGGGGATATTGCATATACTGCAGGTAGTGCACATCGTGGGATATTGCATATACTGCAGGTAGTGCACATCGTGGGGATATTGCATATACTGCAGGTAGTGCACATCGTGGGGATATTGCATATACTGCAGGTAGTGCACATCGTGGGGATATTATACTGCAGGTAGTGCACATCGTGGGATATTGCATATACTGCAGGTAGTGCACATCGTGGGGATATTGCATATACTGCAGGTAGTGCACATCGTGGGATATTGCATATACTGCAGGTAGTGCACATCGTGGGGATATTGCATATACTGCAGGTAGTGCACATCGTGGGATATTGCATATACTGCAGGTAGTGCACATCGTGGGGATATTGCATATACTGCAGGTAGTGCACATCGTGGGGATATTGCATATACTGCAGGTAGTGCACATAGTGGGGATATTGCATATACTGCAGGTAGTGCACATAGTAGGGATATTGCATATACTGCAGGTAGTGCACATAGTAGGGATATTGCATATACTGCAGGTAGTGCACATCGTAGGGGATATTGCATATACTGCAGGTAGTGCACATCGTGGGGATATTGCATATACTGCAGGTAGTGCACATCGTGGGGATATTGCATATACTGCAGGTAGTGCACATCGTGGGGATATTGCATATACTGCAGGTAGTGCATCGTGGGGATATTGCATATACTGCAGGTAGTGCATCGTGGATATTGCATATACTGCAGGTAGTGCACATCGTGGGGATATTGCATATACTGCAGGTAGTGCACATCGTAGGGGATATTGCATATACTGCAGGTAGTGCACATCGTGGGGATATTGCATATACTGCAGGTAGTGCACATCGTAGGGGATATTGCATATACTGCAGGTAGTGCACATCGTGGGGATATTGCATATACTGCAGGTAGTGCACATCGTGGGGATATTGCATATACTGCAGGTAGTGCACATCGTAGGGGATATTGCATATACTGCAGGTAGTGCACATCGGGATATTGCATATACTGCAGGTAGTGCACATCGTGGGGATATTGCATATACTGCAGGTAGTGCACATCGTGGGGATATTGCATATACTGCAGGTAGTGCACATCGTGGGGATATTGCATATACTGCAGGTAGTGCACATCGTGGGGATATTGCATATACTGCAGGTAGTGCACATCGTGGGGATATTGCATATACTGCAGGTAGTGCACATCGTGGGGATATTGCATATACTGCAGGTAGTGCACATCGTGGGGATATTGCATATACTGCAGGTAGTGCACATCGTGGATATTGCATATACTGCAGGTAGTGCACATCGTGGGGATATTGCATATACTGCAGGTAGTGCACATCGTAGGGGATATTGCATATACTGCAGGTAGTGCACATCGTAGGGGATATTGCATATACTGCAGGTAGTGCACATCATAGGGGATATTGCATATACTGCAGGTAGTGCACATTGTAGGGGATATTGCATATACTGCAGGTAGTGCACATCGTAGGGGATATTGCATATACTGCAGGTAGTGCACATCGTAGGGGATATTGCATATACTGCAGGTAGTGCACATCAGGTGTGTATTGAGAAATTAATATTTTGTACAAAAGCTTATACTGTTGCTCCTACCACCCACCTTTCATTTAAAAAGATGTACTCGACTTTCAAACTGCTGCCCTATGTACTTGAAATGGAGACTTTGATTTTCAGTTATTGCTACTAAGAACCATAAAAAGGCTATTTTAGAGGTACATTTATCTTAGAAAAACATGTTTTGCATAGGAATGTACATTATACAACAATTAAGACAGTTATAATAAATTATGTACTACTTACACTATACAATTTCTGAGAGATGTTCCAAAATGTGTGCTTTCTGGAGTACATTGAGTATGCCTAGCTACAGCCGTGGTGCAGATTTATGGAATTACACTGCGATTGTCATGTATACTGTGAGAGCAATCATAGGAAATAATTTACATACACTGGATGGATGTCTGAACATCCACATAGGTTAAAGAATTTTAAACAATTCATTGCCTTTTATGTATGAAAGAAAGAATCATGAAGTTGTAATAGCAATATACACATGTAAAAATGGGGACAGTGCCCAACTCACCAGGCTAAACAAGGAGAAGGTTACTGTCAGCTGCCTTTCGGGTGCCAGGATCCGCGACATAACCCACGCACTCAGGTCACTCCACAACAAGTACAAATATGACTCTGTCATTGTCCATGTTGGTGTGAACGACCTGAGACGTACCTCCCTGGACTACATGAAAAGAGACATGGAAGAGCTCTTCGATCTTGTAGCCCAGGCAGGTATGACCCTAGCCCTGAGTAGCATTCTGCCATCACCCAGAATGATGCCGCAGTACAAGGACAAAATGATTGACTTCAACAATTGGCTAAGCTTCTGGTGCCATTCTAAAGGGATCCAGTATCTGTCTGCCTGGGATGACATGGTCGACAGACCACGATGCTTTGCCAGAGATGGCCTGCACCCCTGGGATTCCGGATACTGGCTAAGGTTCTTGCCGCCCCTATAGTGCCTTTTTTAGGCAGGGTTCAAATGACAAATTCACCACCGTAACAGGAACAGGCAAGCAAACACTGAGGGTGATGCTACTCAATGTTAGAAGTCTAAATCTCAAAATGCACTCACTCGAGGCACTCCTTAAAATGGAGAACATCGATATCTGTGCAGTGACTGAGACCTGGTTCAAGGATCCAGAGAGCACCCCTGCACTACCAAGCTATAACTCATACTACACTTTTTGGCCATGTAACCTGGACCGGAACACCAAAAGCGGAGGTGTGTCCATATTCATTAAGGATATCCACACCTCAAGGCTAGCTGCTCAGCATAATGCAGCCGAGGTTATCCAAGTGCAACTAACTCTGGGCAAAACTGCAATCCAAATTGTAGCTTGCTACAGATCACCCACCATGCCCCAGGATTCCCACTCCTCTTTTCTTGATGTACTGGAAAATATTAGAGTTCAACCAAACACCCTAATAATGGACGATTTCAACTACCCCACCATTAACTGGGAAAACTACTCATGTACCAACTCCATCACTCAACGCTTTCTGGAATTCATAAACTCCAATGCCCTGGATCAACTTATCCACACCCCCGCCAGGGGCAACAATATCCTAGATCTAGTCATTACCAACATGAGTGACCGGTGTTCCACGCCTGAAGTCAACGCCTCATTGGTCCGATCCGACCATAAGCTAATTACCCTAGATATCCACATCCTGACCCCACCCCCCATTAAGGAAACCATGGTAAAAAATTTCTCCAAAGCCAACTTCATGCTTTTTAAGACAGAAGTGGTAAACTTCATGACACCCATGCAGATGGACAATACAGTTACGACTACTGAATCCTACACAATTGCACTTTATAAGCACTTACATGAGTGCATGGATCGTGCTATCCCAAACAGAACCAGGATGCTATCCTCCAAAAAAAGGAAGCCAATCTGGTGGTCCCCTGCCATAAACAAACTGTACAACAGAAGGAAGAAACTGTTGCAAAAGAGAGTAAAATCCCATGAGTGGAGGAGCTCCCTGGTCAGCCTCAGTAAGAAGCTGCAATCCCTGATAAAATCCTCCAAAGCTAGTTACGAAAACAAAACCGCCACTGATTCTAAAGACAACCACAAAGCATTCTATACCTATGTCAAGAATCTCAATGGCAACACTCAGATCTGCTCCGAGTTACAGCACAATGGCACTAAATATACAGACCCAACTGATATTGCCAACATCCTGGCAAATAGGTTCAGTGCTAACTTTACCCCCCTCTCACCCCCTAACGAGCCCATCTCTATACTGAAAGAATGCAAAGTTCCTGTAATCATGGCTGCAAAGGTAAAACCAACACTCTCCAAAGCCATGTACACAGCATCCATGAGACCAGACAACATCCCTGGCTGCATTCTACACGAACTACAGAATGAATTGGCACCCAACCTAAGTACCATGTTCAATCATAGCCTCACCTCAGGCTTTGTGCCTGCTGAATGTCACACAGCGACAGTTATCCCACTCCACAAGGGGGGAGCCACCACTGAGCCCGGGAACTACCACCCCATTAGCCTGATGATGGAACTTATAAACAAAGACATTGGTAATCTCCAAACTCTGGACCCCACCCAGTTCGGGTATGTAAAAGGTAGATCATGTCACCTAAATCTGATAGACTTCTTTGAAGCAGTCACCAAAGCCGTAGACAAGGGTAAGGTGGTTCACACAGCCTATCTAGATCTTGCCAAGGCTTTCGACACCATCCCCCACTCTGGAATTACAGATAAACTCACTAAACTAGGTATAAATCCCTATGTCACAAGCTGAGTTGCCAACTGGCTCACTGACAGAACCTACACTGTGAAAGTAGCAGACTCCAAATCCGACTTCAGACCAGTGACAAGTGGAGTACCACAGGGTTCAGTCCTGGGTCCTCTCCTGTTTGTTATCTACTTCTCTGAAGTACAGGCTAACACAGAAGGTCTTTGGCTAATGAAGTTCGCAGATGACTGCAAACTAGGAGCCATAATCGAAACTCCTAATGACGTGGACATCCTACAAAAGGGCCTCACTGAGACAGATGCCTGGTGTCAAAGCCATGGCCTCAAGCTCAATGCCAAAAAGTGATCTGTCATCCCCTTTGGTAAAAACTCTGTACCCATAAACTACAATGTAGGCGGTAGTATATTTAACACCGAAAGTGTGATAAGAGACCTTGGGACACAGGTGGACAGTAGTCTCTCCTTTGATAATCACATCGCCACAGTAGTCAGGAAATCCTTCTACGTGGCACACCTCATCACAAAAGGTTTCTCATCCAGAAAAAAAGAGGTCATTGTTCCCCTCTACTCATCACTCATTAGACCCATTACAGAGTACAATGGCCCTTTTGGTATGTACCTCACAAGACATCTACAACTGGAAAGGCCGCAGAAATACCTCACAAAGAGGATTACCAGCCTCAAACAGATGCCCTACGCAGACCGTCTCAAAAAACTCCAGCTTTACTCCATCGCATATTGCCTACTCAGAGGTGATCTCTGCCTAACATACAAAGCTATGTCAAACCCAGAGCTGTTGGACATGCTCCACTTAAAGAAATCCCAATCCCTCTGAGCTACATGCTCTAGGGACCTAAACCTTGTCACCACAATAAACAGAACATGCCAGAGAGACAGATTCCTGTCCCAGAGACTTCCCATACTCTGGAATAAACTACCTATCTATATCAAACAAAGCTCCTCATTAGCACTCTTCAAAAAAAATCTTGATGATTGGATGGGAAATAGGAAATTCACCCCGGGGAATCACCTCTGTGGCTCTGCTCAACATTTGGCTGGGCTTGTATAGGCCCCAGGGCCGATAGCCTAGTACCTACCTATGAACCTACCTATGAACCTATGAACATACTGAAAAGAAACATGCACACCTGCGAAATTATTCTAATAGCAGTATTAATTCTGGAAAGAATCATTTATGCCAGCTGGCTCTATGATGTGAATGGTAAAAAGTATGACTGTTCATGCATGCTATGTATTTATGTACATAGGTTCAGAGATTCATAGGTATTTAATAGGCTAAATACCACAAGGCCCTTTTTAAGCTTGGCCATGAATCCCAAATCTCTGACAAGTTCTGGTACCCTTGATATGTGAGATGAAGCATTTACAAGCAGGGTCCTGGGAGATGAACCATTTACAGGTTGCCTGTGTCATTACAGAGATAGGTGGCAAGCCATGGATGAACTCCCTGTTTCCCATCCAACTACCCAAGTTACACTTGAATTGGGTTAGGGAGGAACTCTGTTTCACATGAATGGGGAGCCTGTTCCAGAGATGGGGTAGTCTCTTGGATACATACCTGTCTTTCCAGCAGGTCCTATTTATATCACAAGCAAGGTTTAAGTCTTTACAATGGGTAGTTCTGGCACTGCTTGTTTTGTGGGTAAGCAGAAGGTCTATCAGAGTGGGGAATGACAATGTCCTGTATGCCAGGCATAGATCTCACCTCAGCAGCCTGTAGGAGGCAGAATACAGGGATAGGGCCTTGAGGTGGTCTGCATAGGACATTTTACTTATGCCCTGTACTTTTGTTTTAGTGAGGAATGTCTGTGGACGTTCCAGTTGTACATACCAAAGGGGACATTGTACTCAATGACAGGTCTGATGAATGCCGAATGCAGTGGAACAATGACTTACTTGGACTTAGATGCCATACCTTTGTTTATAAGTTGTACAACATGGAATAATTTCCTCACTACTTTAGACATGTGATGGCCAAAGGCCAGATTATTGTCTATGTGTGTGCCCCTACGTCCCTGACTACTGGGTCAACTCCAAGGGATGTATTGTCAATATGATAATTACCAGGTCTGGATGACTTCCCAAAGGATACTATTATGCATTTCTTGGCATTTAGCTTTAGTCCATGGCTCTGACACCAGTTGTTTGTCTCTGTCAGCCCTTCCTGGAGAACACTTGTTTCTGTGTGGGATTCAATGGCCGCTCCTAATTTGCAATCATCTGCAAACTGAGTCAGCCAGAGTCCATTGTTATTGACCTTGACTTCATAGAAGTAAATGCCAAAAAGGAGCAGTCCAAGGGTCAATCCTTGAGGGACTCCACTTGTAACTTTCTGGGTCCTGTCTGTCAACCAGTTGGCTAACTACCAGGTGACATGTGGGTTTGTACCTAACCTCATGAGTTTGTCAACAATGTCTGATTGAGGTATTGTGCCAAATGCCTTGGCCAGGTCAAGGGAGGAAAATGTGAACCATTTTACCCTCATCCATTGCTTTGGTTACCTTCTCAATGAAGTCCACCTGATTGAGTAGGCATGATCTGGCCTTTTTGAAACCAGACTGGGTTTGGTCCATTGTCTGGAGGTTTACTATATAATTACTGATCATTTCCATGACATTTCTTTCCATGTCTTTGCATATAAGACTAAAGAGACTTATGGGTCTGCAGTTTTCATAGTCTGCCCACCTTTGTGTTGTGTACTGCAGTCCAAAAGGACGTGACATGTATACAGCAGTGTCCACTTTTACCAGCATATTAACAGAAGTGTGGGCTGCCATCCATATTTGCAGTAGTCTAATTATAATAGTTGTGAGATGTACACTGCTGCAAAATAAGGGGTGTGATCATGTGACATATACTAACATGCACATAAAATCAAGGAAAAACTCACATGTAATCAATCCTTTGACAAGTGGGTTGTATGTATAGGAATGTCAGTATATCCCCATACATGTGATGTATGTGTGACAGAAAGGCCACAAATGGACAGACGTAGTTCAAAACAACTTCCATACCAGCAGTATCATATAAGGACATCAGCTTCAGGGGAATGATTCACAAATCATTTTAAAATGATTTGATTAAAATGCATTTGTGTGAGTGCAATCATATACGGTATGCCCTTCCTGCTGCAACTGCCACACTATACACACTGAAACACAAACGTCTAGCATAATGTTATACATCACATTTTGCCATAAACTGAGCTTCACATTACTAATACTTGTATGCAGGTGCACTAACATAGATCACAACCAGGTGAAACATTAATGTAGATCATTAAGCGAGCTGTTTAAAAATTATATTTCACATACACCAACTGTACACTGGCCCATTACAAATGTTGTTACCTGCCTCGCATAGGTCAATAACTCTATTGTGTAGACACTGGCAAAGCCAATATTCCAGAGGCTAATTCTATTGAGTTTTGACAAAGAAGAGAACAGATGACAAGAACTATTTGATAACACTGATATTTAATGTGCCTTTTGCTAAACAGTGCATATCTACTACATTATTATAATGAGCACTGCACTTGAATTGTTTTTAGTGCTGTTTCAGCTGCTTTTCTGTAGGAAAAACAAATTCTAAGCTTGCTTCCTGCTTTGCCTTTCCTGTAACTAGTCTAGCCCAGATACAGATTTGCTGTATCCAGGACTGTATATAAGCTTCTGAGCCCCCCCAAGCCTTTCTGTGTTGGAGGGAAGCTTTCTAGCTTATCAGAGGGAGTGGTAAGCACTATGTAGCCTATCTAGCATGAGAGGAGAGGACAGGCTTCTGGCCCAGAATTTGTAGTTTATTGGCCATTTGGACAGTTTTTCCATCTCTTTCAACTTTCTAGTTTAAAAGCCTGTGTTTTCATTTGTTTCCCACCTTTCCTGTAACTAGTCTAGTCCAAATACAGATTGCTGTATCCAGGACTGCTTGTAAGCTTCTGAGAGGTGCCAAAGTCTGCTCTTCAATTTTTCCCTTAGATCTGCTAGTTCTCTCCTCTCCTGCACCTTTACTAGCTTATTAGTCTAGCACCTTACCATACCAGACTTCTTGTAGCAATTATTGTAGCACATAAAAGTGCTACCAGCACTAAATGTTCTACAAGGAAACAGCTCCAGTACTTATTATTAATGCCCACCCCTCCAGGCATGTCTAAAGGTCAGTTCCCTGTGCTTTCTAATATTAACCTGGTGAACTTGGGCATCCTGAAGTAATGTAGCAACTGCCTCATGTACACCAACAATCCTCTCCTCTTACCTCCCAACAGTCAGACTTACGAGAGATGCACTTATATATCCAAACTGGAAGCCACGCACTCTCCAGCGAAGACTTGAACAGCTGGTCAAGAGGAGAAGGTCAACACTTGCACCACACCACATGGAACACATAGCCCTCCAGAACACACACACCAGCACTGCCTTCACATAAAAACACAAACCACACACCCACCTTCGCGGAGATTCTCAATAAAAATCTACCCAAACAGCAGAGACCTCCAAGGCAGAAATGCACTCGACCACCACAACACAACACAACACTAATCATGAGACACATAACTCTCCTAAACAGTGTGCCACTCAACCAAAGCCCCTAAGGCAAAACAGCATGCCAAGCACACTAGTCATAGGTAACTCGATAGTGAGGCACACTGATGCCCCACTCACTAGGTTGAATAATGAGAAAGTAACAGTCAGCTGCCTGTCAGGTGCCATGATCCACCACATAATGCATGCACACAGGTCCCTCAACAACAGGTACAAATATGACTCTGTCACTGTACATGTGAATGTGAATGACCTGAGCCATACCTCCCTGGACTACATGAAAAGAGACATGGATGAGCTCTTGGATTATGTAGCCCAGGCGGGTACGACCCTACCATCACCAAAATGATACCACAGTAGAAGCAGAAAATGGTTGATTTCAACAATTGGCTACGTTTCTGGTGTCATTCTAAGGGGATCCAGTATCTGTCTGCCTGGGATGACATGATTGACAGACCTCCACGCTTTGTCAGAGATGGCCTGCATCTGTCACCCCTGGGCTTCCGGATAATGGCCAAGGCTCTTGCTACCCCTATAGTGTCATTTTTAGGTGGTGTTCCAAAGGCCAAATTACCACCATAACAGCTTCAAACAAATGCAATCTGAGGGTCATGCTACTCAACACTAGAAGTTTAAATCTCAAAATGCACTCGCTCGAAGCACTCCTTAAAATGGAGAACATCAACATTTGTGCTGCAACAGAGACCTAGTTCAAGGCAGCAGAAAGCACCCCTGCACTACCAGGCTATAACTCATTCCACACCTTTTGACCCAAGAACTTGGACTGAAGCTCCAAAGGTGGTGGTTTTTTCATAATCATAAAGGATGCACACACCTCCAGACTGGTAGCCCAACATAACACATCAAAGATGCTTCAGATGCAGCTAACATTGGGTAAGACAGTGATTCAGGTCATAGCCTGTTATAGGTCCCCAACCATGTCCCAAGACACTCACTCCACATTCCTAAGCACCCTGGAGAATATTAGGGTCCAACCTAACACTCTCATACTGAGCAACTTCAACTATCCCTCCATTAACTGGGAAAACTACTCATGTACCAATACACTTGCCCAACGTTTCCTGGAATACATTAATTCCAATGCCCTGGACCAGCTTGTTCTTACCCCCACTAGAGGTAGCAACATCCTTGACCTGGTCATTACTAACATGGGAGACTGTTGCTCTACACCAATAGTCAACTCCTTCCTGGTTAGATCCGACCACAAACTAATCTCCTTGGAAATCCACATCCCTCCCACCCCTCGCAAAGGTAACCACCATGAAAAACTTCTCCAAAGCTAACAGTGGGCTCCTAAAAACAGAGGTGGCTATCTTCACGGCACCCATGCAAATGGAAAGTAGTTGCATGACCACCGAATCATACATCAGTGAACTGTATGAACACGTACACAAATGCATGGATCTCGCCATACCCAATAGAACCAAGGTGCTCTCCTCCAAAAAAAGGAAGTCAATCTGGTGGTCCCCTGCCATAAACAAACTACAACAGAAGGAGGAAACTGATGCAGAATAAGGTGAAGTCCCAAGACTGGCTCTAAAGCTAGCTATCAAAACAGAATTGCAGCAGATAAAAAAGAAAGCCACAAGGCTTTCTATAGTTATGTAAAGAATGTCCACAGCAATACCCAGATTAGCTCTGAGCTACTGCACAATGGTACCTCCTATACCGAGCCAACAGGTATTGCCAATATACTGGACGACAGATTCACTGCCAACTTTACCCCTCCTCCCCAAGGATCAGTCATAATACCAGTAGATTGCCAGGCACCCAGTATTACTGCTGCACAGGTTAAAACAGCACTGTCCAAGGCCAAGAATACAGCTTCTATTTGACCTGACAATACCCCTGCTGTACATGAACTACTGAGTGAACTGGCACCTCACATGTGTGCCCTGTTCAGTCACAGCCTCAACTCAGGCTTTGACCCTATCGAATGGCACATTGCTATAGTCATCCCTCTCCACAAAGGAGGAACGACTACAGACCCTGGGAACTGTCACCCCATTAGCCTGATAAGTCTGATATGCAAAGCTATAGAACACATCATCATGGACCTAATAAACAAGGATACAGAGGGATCCCACATGGTTTGGTTTTGTGAAGGGTAGATCATGCCTGCTCAACTTGGTCAACTTCGAGTCAGTCACCAGAGCTGTGGATGAAGGCAAGGTGGTTCATACAGCCTACCTTGATCTGGCCAAGGCCTTTGACACCATTTTCCACTCAGGAATCATAGAAAAAGTCACTAAGCTAGGCATCTACCCCTTATATTACTAGGTGGGTTGCAAACTGGCTCACAGATAGAATCCACAGTGTGAAAGTAGCTGACTCCAATTCAGACTGCTGACCAGTCATGAGTGGAGTCCCACAGGGATTGCTGACAAAATTCACAGACAATTGCAAGTTGGGAGCCATTATTAACTCCCCTAGTGATGTTGACGTCCTAGAGAAAGGCTTCGCTGAGACCAACTACTGGTGTCAGAACCACGGCCTTAAACTCATTGCCAAACAATGTGTCGTCCCCTTTGGGAAAACCCAGTTCCCATGAATTACCACATCAATGGTAGACCACTGAACACAGAAGGTGTTATAAGAGATCTGGGAATACAGGTTGACGCAACATCTCTTTTGACCACTACATTGCCACTGTGGTCAGAAAGTCCTTCTATGTGGCAGATCTTATTACTAAGGGTTTTGCATCCAGGAAGAAAGAGGTCATTGTCTCTCTCTCTCTCTACTCTTTCCTCATTAGACCAATCATTGAATACAATGCCCCATTTGGCATGTACCTCACTAGACACCTGCAACAACTGGAGAGGCCACAAAAGTACCTCACAAAGAGGATCCTAGACCTTAAACACTTGTCCTATATGGGCAGACTCAAAAACTCCAACTATTCTCTCTCTCTCTCATATTGCCTACTTAGAGGCAATCTCTGCTTGACTTACAAAGCCATGTCTGACCCAGCTCTGTAAGAAATACTACATCTAAAGAAATTCCAATTCCTCCGCACCACATACTCCAGAGACCTCAACCTCATTACCAAAATCAACAGAACGTGCTGGAGGGACAGGTTCATAACCCAGAGACTGCCCATACTATGGAATAGACTTCCCATACATGTCAAACAGAGTACCTCACTGGCCCTCTTCAACAGAAATCTTAATGAGTGGATTGGAAATAGAAAATTCACCCCGGGGATCATTCCAGTGGCTCTAGTCGACAGAGGCACTAGAAACTAAGGTCGGGTGGCACAATGCCAGGGTAATCCTTTGGGCTAGGCTTGTAAAGGCTCCAGGGCCATTAGCCTATGAACATGCAAAAGGAAGTATTGCAAACAATGCATTAATATCACCGACCCACAACAAACACACAAGAAAAGTATCAGAACACAGGTCCACTCACACTTTGTGACAACTTAGCAGCATGGCACACATCAATAACAAATACATAAGCCATTATTACCTTTAAAGCCCTAAACTGTGAATAAAAGTAATAAAATGCATACAAAAATGTTTCCATTGTCATGGAGTACAGAGCTTTATTTCTGGGGAACTGCATAATGCCTGTAAGCATTGTCTGGTGTACTCAGCAGTTACACCTTGCCAGGCTTGAACACAAGGCGTAAGGTCAAACCTCTCAAAGATTTATATCAACCACGGACATCACAGAAAGAAGCACATCTGCTGTATCACAAAGAATACACAAGAAGGGTTTATATATCAGTATCATTCTGGAATGGTTATGGCTACACTAACATCAATCCAGAGCTTATCTAAATAATCCTGTCTTGGTTTGTGACACAGAAATGTCAGCTTTAGTCTGACTTTCAGAACTTGTACAGTAAAAGCAACAAATTTACTGTACTTACTTTAGTATTTAGTTGTATATTGTTAGTGTGATTCTTCTATAGAAGGTGATTTAACTTCTCTCTAATTCTGTGGTAACTGATTTTATTTATTCTTTTCTTTTAGAATTTGTATGCATTTACGTATGAATATGGATTGCACTTGGAGAAGTGTTGTTAAATGCATTAATGACTAGACTGGTGAGATATATAACGTTAGTCAAAGAGTAAATAGAAGACATTTAGGGAAGGATCTGTAAATCTCACTCTACCCCTATGAAACAAGACTACCACTGACAACTGTAGAATTCTGCATATCAGTATTCAGCAATCTGAGGATTCAGACTGTTTAGAAGGAAAGAAAAAAAAGGAAGTTCAGAACAAATAAAGAAGAAAAATAAACTGTTTAATGTCTGTAAAGAGAATACATACTAAAAAGGACACTGTTTTGTTATGTAACACACAGATTATAGGGAATGATGACATTTTCTATCAGAAAACATTCAGTCTACAGAAAAAATCAGCATCTTTCCAAAAGAGACGGTAGAAGAAAGAAGGGGTAGGTGGAAAGGAAGAAATCAAAACTGAACGTGGAAGGATTGAAGATTACAATAAGAAAAAAGAGAAAGACAGACGGTGACAACATGGCTCAAGCTGTGGATGTACAAAGCTAACATGGCTCAAGCTGTGGATGTACAAAGCTAACATGGCTCAAGCTGTGGATGTACAAAGCTAGCTGGAAGAGAACTGTATGGTTACAAATGTAATATGCAATGAAAACAATGCGATTACCACTTATGGTGATGACGATCTTTCCTTTGTAACAATTAGTAGAGCAGATATTACTGAATTAGAAGTTGAAGATTCTTTAGATCTGGTCAGAAAAGATATTCTTTTAATTGGAGATTCAATTATTAGAAGAACTGATACTTACATTTGCAGGGAAGATAAAGAACATTGAATACTGTTATTTTACATTTGTTGACCGGGATAGTCCGACTGGATACATGTCCATTTTCAGCACAGGCCCGGCGAGAAAAGCTCCAAGATAATAATACACATTGAACATTTAGTAAATACTAATTTCAATCAGATTACAGTCATAAGCAATACCAGCATTTAGTACATACAGTACTCATTATAAAACACTTTACAAAACATAACATTATTTTCAGAGTTAAACACACATAACATTACATTCAGGTTTAAGACACACTGAGCAGCAGTTATACAATTGACCCTTCCTGAAATGGAGTGGTAGAAAAAAGTTAGAAGTAGTTGAAGGTAAGGCACCTAAGAAATAGAGAGATCACTAGTCGGGGTTAGTGCAAGGACATAACCAATGAGTTTTGAAGTATTTCTTGAGTTTGTTTTTGAATTGAGTTAGTAAAGGTTCTAGGGTCAAGTCAGCTGGGAGTCTGTTCCACATTTTTCCAACAGAGTTGGCAAAGAGAGTCCCCAGCTGAGTAGTTGGATGTGTATGTTTGAACTAGGAGTCTAGTGGATGATCGCAGGGGCCGGGTGCTGGTGTAGGGACTGATATTTTTTAGTGCAGGTGTATTTTCTGGTTTGTAAAGGACTTTATGTGCTGCTATTAGCTGGTTGAACTGCAGTAGGCTTGGCAGTTCAAGCCATCCTAGGCAATTTAGGTTGTGACAGTGGTGTGTCCGGTAGGCTGTGCCAGTAGCAAATCTGGCAATGTGGTTATAGCAGGATGATAGTTTATTAAGATCCGTTTTGTTTAAGTTGGAGAATAGAATTGAGATATAGAGAAGAGTTGATAGCAGATGGGAATGGGCAATTGCAGTTCTAGTAAGTGGAGTAAGGAAAGGTTTGATTCTGTAGAGACAGCCAAGTTTTTTATTAATGGTTTTGATAGTTTGATTGATATGCACATCAAACTATCAACTATGACACCCAGCAGTTTAGTTATGCTTAACAGGAGCAAAAACAGAGGACATGAGTTAAAGCTTAGAATGGTTTAATGTCAGGAACTACAGATCTGTCGGTACAAATGATCTCATCCACAAGGACTCTCTTAGAAGGGAAGTTACAGCCCTCTTAGATAGCATGGCTGGTACTAGTGTTAGGGCATATGTTTCAGAAAAAAATATACAGAAAGGAGAGTCAGGTCACCACGAATGAGATTTCTTTGGGTATATACCTACATGAAAAAATGTTTGTTTTTGAAAAATTGAAATGTGTAGAGCATCTGATCCTAATTTTGGGCACACTTGTTCAGACAGGATGGTATGCATTTGTCAAGATTAGGGAAGATATTTTTTGCAGCAGATATTTTGCAGTATTTGACAAACACTAGGCAGGATGTTTGCCAGGTCGAACATTTAGCAATTCACAGACAACACAATTTGATGCATCTCTGATGGTTGTTAATGCTAGGAAGTTTTTTATTGGAAAATGTGCTATGTTCTCACAAGATCGATGTTGTTATAGTCTATGAAACATGGTTAAAGAACAATGACTGGAAACTAATTTTGTCAGGGTATAAATGTTTTTACTGGAACATTTTAACAAAAAATCAGGTGGAGGTGTTAAGATAGGTATTGAATTTAGTTATGAGACCTGTAATTAACACTAATTCTATAGATTGTGTAACTGTGACAAAGAAAACCCTAGAACATGTAACAATTGCTGGAGAGTGTAGATCACCAAAGTGAAGTGTGGATGACCTACAGGAATTCATTAATTTCTTGCATGAATCCCAGGTGGGAAGAATAATAGTGGCTGGGGACTTACCAGAAACAGACTGGAATAATATTTTCTCAACATTAGTAAGAAAATTATCCATGATGTATGTTCAGGATCAACAACTGGTTCAGACTATAAAAAATCTACCAGAGAATGAAACATAGTAGACATTGTTTGTGTTCCTAAAGAAATTACTGTTACTTCATGTCAAGTTTTACTACCATTGATGTGCAGTGATCATAAGGTTATAAGGGGTGCTAGATAATTCTGCCAAACTGAAATCTAAATCAATGCAAAGATTAATTACAGACTGTATGGAAGCAAATCAGTCACTATTTAAACTAACTGGAGAGATGCATTCAGTGGAAAAAACTGCAAAAAGAGTGCAGAAAGTTTTGAAAGAGAAATTGTTTTAAATATCAGGATCTAGGATTACAACATTAGGGTGATATATTTCCATAAGGGCAAAAGACTGGATTAGGGTGAGAAACAAAAAAATAAAAGAATTGGAAATGAGGTCAAACTACAACTTTAAAAACTGAAATAAACAAGCTGAACAGATTGTGCGAGACAAGTTCAAGAAATATTTGAAGAAAATTTATGTAAAGATATTGAACATAATAGGAAACCTTTTTAAAGATACATATGATGTGGAAAGAGTAAAGACAAGGAAATTGATAAACTGTGTGTAGATTCTAAAATTTATTCTCAAGGTACCACAGATTATATATTTACAAAATCTTATGCAAAACAGTTTGGCTCCTCAAAGGGGTGGAAAATTGTTCTAGTGACATTCAGGTAGCCTCTTTTACTGGAATCAAATTACATTATCCTGAAAGAATTATCCAAACTGGAAGCAAACAATGCACAGGAAGAAGACAATATTAAATGCTTCCAAAATAACTTTTAGTATCATTATAGCCATTATTTACTAGGTTATATAAATATGGGGAGATTCCTCAAGATTGGCGACATGTGCTTATTAAACCAAGGGGAGTAGGACAAATCCACAGTCATATAGACCCTTAAGTCTACTTTCATGTAGTGGAAAAATAATGGAGAAGGCAATACTGGTTAAGTTATTGTCAGAAGTGAAAAGGTTGGGACTTGAAACCATATATCAGCATGCATATGTTGAAAAAAGATCTATTACCACCTGTAACATAATGTTCTATAACAATGTAATGGCTATGAATGAAAAATTGTGCTGTGATGTAAGTTATATAGATTTAACTTCAGCATTTGATGGGGTCTTGTCACTCATCTTGTGCATTCAAATAAGACGATGAGGCTTGCAGGGTCTTCATTTAAGTAGTTTACTACACACAAACACATCAGGAATGGACTGACTGACTGCTACACACATGCATACTTTCTCTCTGGCTCCTCACTCATAATGGCACTCTTGCTTACACGTGCTCAGTACTTATATGCACGTGCCCACTGACTGGAATGGTTTTTAAAGGTACAACACACACTCTGATCTACATCCTCCCTCTTTGACTATTCTGTCATACACTGAAGAAATGACAATTGAATAGGCATGCAAATGATACAGACACATATAAACAAGAACAATCATGTCCAGCTTGATACAGACACATATAAACAAGAACAATCATGTCCAGCTTGATACAGACACATATAAACAAGAACAATCATGTCCGGCTTGATACAGACACATATAAACAAGAACAATCATGTCCAGCTTCATACAGACACATATAAGCAAGAACAATCATGTCCAGCTTGATACAGACACACATAAACAAGAACAATCATGTCCAACTTGATACAGACACATATAAACAAGAGCAATCATGTCCAGCTTGATACAGATACATATAAACAAGAACAATCATGTCCAGCTTGATACAGACACATATAAACAAGAACAATCATGTCCAACTTGATACAGACACATATAAACAAGAGCAATCATGTCCAGCTGGATACAGATACATATAAACAAGAACAATCATGTCCGGCTTGATACAGACACACATAAACAAGAACAATCATGTCCAACTTGATACAGACACATATAAACAAGAGCAATCATGTCCAGCTTGATACAGATACATATAAACAAGAACAATCATGTCCGGCTTGATACAGACACATATAAACAAGAACAATCATGTCCAACTTGCCGTTTATCTAGGATTAGGTCTCGAGATACAACCTGACCTCATAATGTAATAATCAGAGCTGGGTTTAGCAACACGGACAGTCAATAGGGAATGTTCTGCTTCAGGATTTCAGGGATACCTTCAGGAACGGGAACAGATGAAGAAATGTTCTCTGAAACAGGAACATTGGACAAATCACTCGGAGAATTAGAGTCTCCATTACAGGCAAGATGCTGTAACACTGGCTTGGACACAGATAGTAAATTTTTCCAAGTCTGCCTAAATTCCATCCCTTGCAATTCAATGATGCACAATCTCGGTTCTTCACACAAATGTTTCACAAGTGCAATATCATTAAATCCTTTTGCTGTCTGCATCCTCACTCTCTCTCCTCCTTTCAATGGATTAAGAGGTTTGCTGGTTTTGTTGTAGGACTTTTGGGACCAATGTTTTTTTTTAGAAGTTGAGCTTTTACTATTTTGTTGTTTTTAGCACTAGGAATTAACACATTCTTACTAATTGGTAGTGTGGTTCTGGTTTGTCCTGACATCAGTCTCTGAGCAGGTGAACCAAGTAAATTATCACGAGGAATGTTTCTGTGATTAAGCAATTTAAGAAAAACATCAGTACTGTCTCATTTGGATTTCTCTAACAGCTGTTTCACACTTTGAACTCCACGTTCAGCCAAGCCATTCGATTGTGGATATTCAGGACTACTAGTAACATGAACAAAGTCCCATGTTTCTGCAAATCATTTGAACTGCTGACTTGCAAACTGTGCACCATTGTCAGAAATGACTTTGTGTGGGCTACCATCGACAGAAAAATGCCTCTTCAACATCATAGTGACAGTACTGGATGTTAGGTTTGGAAGTAGGTCAATCTTGAACCAATCTGAATAAGAGCCTATTAACACCAAGTAATGCTGACCATTCCATTCAAAAATATCTGTAGCTATTGTTGACCAAGGTAGTTCAGGAACCTGGCTTAATTGAAGTGGCTCTTTTTGTTAATACGGTTTGGTACCATTCCAAATAAAAAAAGATAAGATTTCCTTCTCAATATATTTTGACACAGAAGGCCAAAAATACTAGACCTCTCTCCCTTCTTTTGGTAGAATCAGCTTCTGGGTGGCCATGATGCAAGATCTTAATATACTCTTATTGCATGGATTTTGGACCTTTCATGATGATACCAGCTTCCATCAAAACCTTGTCTCTGTAAGGAAAATACTGCTATACTTCTAGTGGTAAACAAGATTGCTTTAACAGCCATTCTTGACTGATAAAATGGTTATGCTTCTCAAGAACTGGATCTGAAGCTGTGTGAGTTCTAAGATCATCAAGATGTGTGGAAGAAACATTTTTGACATCCATGACTTCAAAATCCCATTTCTCTTTGTCATGCTGTTCAGCAGTTTTTCTGGGTGATCAGGATAAATCATCAGCAAGATAAAGATATTTGCCTTTTGTATAGGTCATTTTGAAACTGTACTTTTGCAAATTGAGCATTATACGTTGTAATCTTGCAGCAGCTGTGTGCACTGGCTTTTTCAAAATAGTGACCAAAGGTTGGTGATCAGTCTTGATTTGAATAGGTCGACCATAAATGTAATCATGGAACATTGAACATGCAAATACAATTACCAAAAGCTCTTTTTCAATTTGCACATACTGCATCTCAGTTTGGGTTACAGTTTTCAATACGTAGGCTACTGGTCTACCCTCTTGAAGAATGACTGCACCAAGACCAAACTTTGAAGCATCACAGAAAAGAGTTGCTGGTTTATAAACGTTGTAATATCTCAAAGTGGGTGGAGTGGCAATTCTCCATTTCAGGACATCAAATGCTCTTTGATATTGCTCTGACCAGGACCAAGTTACATTTTTGCATATCAGCTCTCTTAGCAGTGCTGAAAGTTCACTTAAATCTGGAACAAACTTCCCCAAATAGTTGACCATGTCAAGAAAATGTAAGGCTGTGACATTGTCTGGAGCTGGTTTCTCAAGAATTGCAGTTTGCTTGGAAGGATCTGGTCATAAGCCTAAACTGCTAAAAAATGACACACATAAGTAACTTCGTTTAGCCCTAATTTACATTTCTGAGGATACAGATTAAAATTCACTTCACGAGCATGGGTTATTTTATTTATTTTATTTTATGTTACATTTGTTGACTGGGCAAGTCTAACTGGATACATGTCCATTTTCAGTAGAGGCCCAGGGAGATAAGCCCCAATAAAGAGAAAATAGCAACATTTATACAATGGATAGTAAGACCAGAGATGCAAATTGTTACATATAGTATTGTACTGTAAAATAAATAGTAAGGCCAGGGCTGGATGTAGCTACATATAGCACTATACTGAGGTTACTTAACAAGTTTAATGAAATAAACAAGTAGATGTTTGTAGGGATGTGTCTATACAGTTGATAGCTGTATAAACTGGCTTAGCCTCTGTAGAGGTTCCCTGTAAAGACTAAGTCAAGACAGACCAGTAGCTTACAGATTATATTTTCTGAGGTTCATGAAGGAAGGTAGACTGAAAACAGCAGTAGTGAGATAAGCACTCAGTGAACATAGTAGGATAGGATATTAGTCTGGGTTACTGCAAGAGCACAGCCAGTGAGATTTAAGGTTGCTCTCTGAAAAGTAGTGTTGAGGGAAGAGGTGAGAGTTCACTAGGAAGCAAGTTCCAAGGTTTCCCCATGGTGATGGAAAACCATGAGTCTCCTGCCTTATTGTTGGATTTATGAATGGCTACTAGTGATTTCATTGCAGAGCGTAGGGTTGTAAGATTTTTGTTGGGGGTGATAAGGGTAGTGAGTATTGGAGTATTGCTAGGATGATGAAGGATCTTGTGGGCAATAATAAGTTGTTGAAACTGAAGCTGATTATAAAGTTCCAGCCAACCTAGCTGTTTTAGATTGTGACAATGGTTGGTTCAAAATGGGGAGCCTGTGGCAAATCTGGCAATATTGTTATAGGAGGTTGCCAGTTTGTTGAGGTTAGTTTTCAATAGATTGGTATTAATGGGTGAGGCATAGAGGAGGGTGGAGATAAGATAGTAGTTCTAGCTGTTAGAGTAAGGAAGAGTTTAATCCTATAGAGGGCGCCAATTTTTCTATTTACTCTTTTTATTGTAGAGTTAATGTGTGTGTGTCAAAGTTAAGGTTGTGGTCAAATGTAACTCCTAAGAGCTTTGTGGTTGGGTCAGGAGGTATAACTGTACCATTATTTGAAGAAATTGTGAAGTTTATTGGGGGTGACTTTTGTGTTGGAGTGAAGAGTAAGAGTGTTGCTTTTTGGGGGGATTCGGGAGGAGCCAGCACTATAGGAACCAGTTTTCCACTTTATTAAATACGTTTTGGGTAAGGGAGTGGAGTTCAGATACAGAAGTACAGATACATATCAATGTCGAGTCATCTGCATATTGTATGCAGGTAGCTTGAGGAATATTTTTATTAAGATCATTGATAAATATTGAGAATAGGAGAGGGCCAAGAATAGATCCGTGAGGGACACCAAGGGTAACAGGGAGATGTGTGGATCAATTGTTGTCCCAGAGCACAGCCTGTTGCCTACTTTCTAGGTAAGACTTAAACCAAAGTAGTGCTTGTGTGTCAAGGGAGAGGGATTCAAGTAAGTTTAAAAGTAGCTGACGGTTAACCATGTCAAAGGCTTTTGAGAGTTCAATAAACAGTGCTGAGGTTAGAGTACTGTTATTACGATTTTTGTTGATACAGTCAGAGAAGGATAAGAGGGCTGTGGTGGTGCTATGGAATGGTCTTAAGCCAGGCAGACAGCTGACTAGTAAATTATTTTGGAGTAGGTGATCTAGTAGTTATCTGTGGATGCATTTTTCCATGATTTTTGCTAAAGGAGAGAGTAAGGCTATTGGGTGATAGTTTGAGAGTTCTGTTGAGTTACCACCCTTGTGTATTGGGATAATATAGGAAATTTTCCAGATAGAAGGGACTGTTCCCTTCTGTAATGGTTCTCTTAATTAGGATGGAAATGGGATATGCTATAACTTTGGCAGCTAGTTGCAGATATTCAGCTGAAAGATGATCAGCTGAGGGGGTACATGGTTTGAGTTTATGAAGTAGGGTGCAGATGAGGGATGTTGGGACAGGTTGTAAATGAAATGAGGGAGGTAAGCTAGTTGTGGTAATTAGCTAGAGATTTGACAGCTTCGGTAAAGAAAGTATTAAAGGCATTTGCAATGAGTTTGGGATTGTCATGGGTGGTGCCAGATGGGGTTGGTGTTTTGTAGTGCCCTGGATGGAGGAGTCTATTGATTCCTATCCAGAATATTTGAGGTTTATGTTGGTGAGTACGTTGAAGTTGAGAGTAGAAGTTTTTTTTGTCAAGAAGTATAAATTTTTTAGTAGCATTTCTCATCTGTCTAAATGTTTGATGGTCTGTTGGGCTTTTTGAAGATCTCCATTTGGCCTAGATTTTGTTTCTGTAAGATTTTGTACTTAGTCTCTTTTGACAGCCATGGAGCAGTTTTAGTCCTATTTCCGACTGAGCAGATAGGGGCATGGTAGTCCAGGATTTGTAGGAATTTGGTGTTCAAGTATAACACTACTTCCTTGAGTTGGAGGTGTTTTAGGGGTGTCCAGTCACATGCCTTAAGTTCAGTTTGGAAGCTTTCTAGGTTAAAATTTCTGTTAGTCCAGGTAGTTCTATATAAGGCTGAGTTGGGAATATTGATCTTTTGCCTAATTATATATGTCAGTGAGTGATCACTGATGTCATCAGGAAGGGTACCTGCATGGGGCGTGGCCAAGGATGAACACAGGATAGCAGCAGATTTCTTCAGCTCCACCAATTTCATTACACTGACAGGAATTAATTACTTAAAAAATTAATTTTTGAAGTAATTTTCTTTCTAAATATGTTTGTTTTATATAGTTCTTGAATTATGTCTAAAAAAGAAAGGAAATTTTAACAATATTCCTGTCAAAAATCACTTTGGAAATTTTCCTGTCAGTTTATCAGTCTGAAATGAGTTCCAGTAAGACAAATTCTCAAGACTCCAGCATCAAGAAAGAACTTCAGTCTCTGATAACTATAATCCAGCAACTTACTGCTAAGATGGATAAAATGGATACTAAAATAGATACCTTCATAGAAAAAACTACAAAACAAATAGACTTGTTACATATAGACCTGCAACAACAGAAGATCCAGATGACAGGCATAGAAAAAGCTGTGAATGACATGGAAAATAGAATCCAAGAAGAGGAAATCAACATTGAGTTTCTGCTGAAACAAAATACACATTTACAAACAAAGCTGGATGACCTGGAAAATAGATCTAGGCGCAATAACATTAGGATTTTTGGACTGCCAGAAAATATTGAAGGTAACAATATTACTTCTTTTTTAACAACATGGCTCCCTAAAACTTTAGACTTACCAGAAGCATTCTCTTTTGGTATCGAAAGAGCACATAGATCTATAGCTAATACTAACTCTAACAAAAACTATCCTAGATCAGTTGTAGTTAGATTTCTATCATCTTTTGATAAAGAGATGGCTCTTAAATCTGCTTGGGCTAAAGCTCCTGTTAAGATTAATGAGACAATTGTGCGTTTTGACAATGACTATTCTTCCTTGGTAATAGCTAAAAGAAAAGTTTTTCTGCCACTAATAAGGGAGCTTAAAAAAGCACAGTTTAAAACATACCTTCTGTTTCCTGCCAAGCTAAAAATCTTCCTTCCTGATGGTCCTAAAATTTTTGATGACTTAGACTCTGCTTTACTGTTTATCAAAAAAAATAAGATTTTGGATAAAACAGAGGAAATGGAATGGGCTAGTCCTTCATTAAAGAGACTGGCAACTGAAACTTCGTGGAAGACTTCGGAGAAGAAGAAGAGACTAAAAAACAAATGATTTGTTCTATGTTTTTTTTCTTTTTTTCTCTCATCATTTTACTTCATTATTAATCTTTTTAAATATAGTTCCTGCATTTCCAGAAAACCACAAAATTCTGAAAAAGATTTAATCAAAGTTATTCTCTGTGTGCAAAGAAATGTTTTGTTTCATAACCAGTCAAAATATCTGAGGAACTAATAACAAGCTATTATTCAATTTGTTTCTCTTTCTGAAAAAGAGAAGTAAGGTCAGTAATTTGATACATTTTTTTCTCTTTTTCTTCTCCTTTTCTTCTTTTCTTTGTTTAAACAATGACATTCTATTTAGATTATGTAGTGGGTAAAGGGTGGGGGAGGGCAGGGAGAGAAGAGTAATGAAAATATGATAAATGGAATAATAACATATTTATTCCTTGTAAAAAGTTTATATGTTCTTCAAATGCTATTCCTAATTATACTTTCTTGATTATACTGCTTATGCTTGTTTGTAAATAATCTGACATGCTTTAACTAATAATAATTAGAACTAAATAATAGTAAATAATATGTTTTATTTTTAACTCTATTAATATAAACAGTAAGTAATATTCCATTGTATATACTTCTTATAGCTTTCTCTTACATTTTTATTTCTGCTTTACACTCTTTTATTTTCTACTCTTTTTCTTTTCTTTATTCTTTCTCTTTATTTTTTTTCTTCATATTAATATATAGAAATGCTTTTGATCATATAGACACAGTAAATAATAAGATTTGCATAAAAATTGAGTTGAGACAAAAATATTGAGTTTTATTACTTATTAATAACTTTGGGCTTAATTTCACTTACATAGAGGCTGTAACAACCTGTAAAATACATGTGAAGGTTTTGTCATGTTTAGATGCATTTACACTGCTAAATGAATGTTTGTCACTAGTTTTAACAAGTTTCCTGCCAAAATGTTAAGGGAGACAATCTGGGATGTGGGCTACCTCATGAACAGTGTCCTCGAGTTGTTTCAAAAGCTTCAACTCTCAGAATTCTCACAGAGAAGCTGAAAGCAGTCAATTTGACCTTTGACCCAGATATCACACTGACACATCACAGATTCAGGAAGAACACTCTACCAGGAAGTAGAACTGATGCAAATGCGACTATGTGAAGGAAAATGAACTCTTTAACATCTAAATGTGAGTTATTTTATATAATTACTTAAATATCTATGTTATAATTCATAAAATATGTCAGTTATAATGATTTTAAATGATGCAGTTTCTTGTAGTAAGTAAATGTCTTATTTTAGAAGGCATAGAAAATGAAACATTTATTCAAGTGTTTTTGAAAATCTACTTGACTGCAGCATACTAATCTGTGTTAAAAACTTATGTTCCAAACATATACATTACTATAACTCATTTAATTCATCTGATTGACAAGCATAAATAACTTTATAACTCTATTCTGGAAGAAATTGTCATGTGATATATTTTAAAGCAGTAGTATAGACATACAAAATACAGATGGCTTTTTTTACAATAATTCAAGTGTTTCTGAGAATTTGCATAACTATGCAGTATGATTTATAACAATTTCTATAAATATAATATTTTATTCTATTGACAATAATGAGTATGAGTAAAATGCTCATATACAAGCAATTCAAGGTTTTTTTTGGAAGCTGTTGACTGCATTTACATGACAGAAAATAGATGCATCTTAATATATGTAATGTCTGAACCATATTAGCCAAAGTTTTTGATTTAAATGAATGTTAGAACTTATTTTTACATACTTTGAATAAATTAATCTGTAAATATGCCTTCCTTTTTTTTTTCTCTCTCTTTCTTTCACTCTCTCTCCCTCTTTCACGTCTTTTATTTCTCTCTCTCCTCTTGGTTCCTAATCTCAAGATTATTTGAATGCTATTTGAATACAAGTGTATTATATTACATAGATGTATATAGTAGTATGAATAGTTTTTAAAAAAAAGTTTATTTTAGTTTATATGATGCTGTTTTATCAAATGTGTAGTCTTGTCTTGCTAGATAATTGAATTGAAAGCTGTTAATTTAAGTTAAATATAACCAGTATTAAATTGATAAGGTGGTAGCTGAGGTACTGCTGCTTAGGGTAGAGGGTTAACTTGAGTGGTAAATACTACTCTAAGTTGGAGTTTTTAACTCCAGGCTGGATACAAGGTTTAATCCTTACATTATTTTCACTTGTTCATTGTTATATGTATATAGTTTTGACATCCACAATATATTTTGTACACTCATTGTCACTACAAACAAAATTGAATCCTACACAAAATTCCATAAGAGATTCAATAAATACAGCTATATTTAAAGGTACACCTAAAGGAGGAGATGTAACATTACTTATGTTGTTATTTGTTATTTTGATCATAAGATTCTTAAGTTTTAAAAATGCCAAATGACATCTTTAAAAGGAATTTCTTTAAACATTAATGGATTGAATAATCCGTGTAAAAGGGCAAGCCTAATAAGATACATTAATTTACAGAAGGCCAACTTAGTCTTCCTGCAAGAAACCCATCTCTTGAAAAAAGATATTGATAAACTAGCCACAAACAAATATACAGTATTGGTTAGTTCAGAGCACACTCAGAAAAAAGAGGAGTGGCTATTTTATGGAATAAAAGTATGCCCATTCCTAAAACCATTAAGTCTTATCAGGATGACAAAGGAATGTTTTGTATGGTTACAATACAAATTAATGGGAAGATTTACACTTTAATTAATGTATATTGGATACCTGGAATTGGTATTAATACAGTGAAACATCATCTTGATAAGATCATATCATTCTCTATAGGAGATATTATTTTAGCTGGTGACTTTAATTGTATACTACATGAAAGTGATACTACCACTATAGGAAAAAGAAGAATTACATCTAATGCAAAACATTTAAATGATTTTGCTAATTCTTATAATTTGAATGATATTAATAATCAGATAGATTCAAAATCATTACCATACACCTTTTTTTCTAACAGATACAAAACTTATTCAAAAATAGATAGGGTCTTTATTTCTAACCAGATGGTAACAGATTTAATTAATTCCAAAATCATTTCATGTCCTATATCTGATCATAATTCAATTGTTTTTGAATTCATGATAAGAAATACTCATAATGTTCAGACCAAAAGGATACCAGCATACTTAACTCAACTAAAAGACTATAAAGAATATATACTTTCAGAAGTAAAACATTTTTTAGACATAAATAATACTCCTGAAGTCTCCATTGTCTATGTTTGGGATGCCTTAAAATCATATCTATATGGACAAAGTACCAAATGGTATAATAATAAAAGGAAATCTTGGGATAAGGAATTGTTAGATATTCAAAGTAAATTAGACTCTTATAAACATAATAATAAAGAAAATATTATGGACAAGAAAGTTATTGAAGAAATAAACAAACTAAATGAGAAATACAAAGAAATTTTAACTCATAAAGTTAAAATAACTTTAGAGAAATACAAGTTTTTGTCTTATTCAATAAGCCCCAAATACTTACATAGACTTAAAAATAAAACAAAAAGGTTGAATAAACAAAACCATATCAAAGAAATCTTTTCTCTAAGGAAAAAGAAGAATGTTTCTAGTATACCAGAAATACTAGATGAATTTAGAAATCACTTTCACAAAATTAACCATAATAACATTAACATGGAACCTAAAGATAAAATAAAGGAGTTTATAACCACAAACATGAATAAAAAGCTTAATAAACAACAGATTAAACTATTGGACAAAAGTATTTCATATACAGAGGTTATTACACAAATAAATAAGCTTAAATCAAACAAAGCACCGGGTAATGATGGTATTATACCAGAGATATATAAAATCCTTTCTAAAAGTACATATTCATTAATACATAAGGTTTTATTTTGGCCCAAACTGAGTTAATAACCCCCATCTTGGCAATATACATTTATTTCGCCAATTTTAAAACCTAATAAAGATCCAACTAGATGTACTTCATATCGGCCCATCTCATTACTTAATGTTGATTATAAAATGTTTATGAGTATTTTTGCTGATAGATTGAAGACAATCATCCCGGCATTATAGATATAGATCAGACAGGCTTCATTGTAAATAGAAATACTTTTGATAATATAAGAAGAACTTTAACATTAATTGATTTTGCAAATAGGAAAAAGAAAGATTTAACACTTATTAGTCTTGATACAAGTTCAGCATTTGATTCAGTAAGTTGGGACTATCTGTTTACCTTACTGAAGTGCACAAACTTCTCAGATGCATTTGTAAATCTAATTGAGCATTTATACAAAGGAACATTGGCTTATATTAAGGTAGGAACATATGTTTCACAAAAAATACCCATTTTTAAAGGTACAAAATAAGAATGTCCACTTTCTCCACTATTATTCACTTTAGTAATGGAGCCTTGGGCTAATTTGATCAGAAACAGTACTGACATAGAGGGTTTTGAAATAGATGAAAATACAACATCCAAAATTCAACTTTTTGCAGATGATGTTCTAATTACATCAGCAGGATCTAATTCTTCTATGCAGTCTCTATTTGATAAAACGATGAATTTTAAAAGTATTTCTGGTTTAATATTCAATGAAGAAAAAATTAAAATACTACCTATATATACACGAAAAAATATTCTCATTAGTGATTTTACTAAATATGTACCCAATTCAGGTCAGATAACTTATTTAGGTATAATACTATCTAAAGATATTAAATCTATTATATATAATAATTATAATACCTGTTTTCTTAATATACAAAATCTTTTTAATACCTGGAATAATATGTTTTTACTATGGAGGAGAGACTTACAATTATTAAAATGATAATATTCCCCAAGATTTTATACTTAATACAATCAATAATACTTCCACCTACAAAAATAATTATCAAGAAACTGAATACACTAGTGTTAAATTTCCTATGGGCACCTAATAGACCTAGGATTGCATTAAAGAAACATACTAATAGCTGGTCTCAAGGGGTATTTCTTTTCCAGACTTTAATTTATATACTATCTCTTCTATTGTAAAAGTTATTACTTTATTAATAGATCAGTCATATGTCAAAATGGAAAGATTATTGGGAGCTAATTATTATGCACTTCATGAAAATCTCCTTAACACATAAAAATATGATTGTAAATAACTCCATGTTATGGTTACTAAAGGAATTTTGTACTTCACCTATTACACCTAAACATATGGTTTGTTACCCATTAAATATTATTATTAGCTATCGTAACTTTATATTCATGCACCCTAAGTATAGGGAATGGAATTTTATTATATTCCCTATAATGTATACTCAGGGTATGCTTTTGTCATCTACTTCTGAAGGAACTCATTTAGCTATAGATAATGATCTAAAGTACTGGTATCAGTTGATATCTGATAATAAAGTTAAAAATCTAGATTTCTTAAAACAAGAATTTGATCTAAGAGAAACTTGCTGGTTAGAGGTTCAGACCTTTAGACAACATCTCATTAATAAAATAGATCTAATGTCTATAACAGTCAAAGAATCTATTCCAACACTGATTGATTACTTGATATTAAATTTACAACATAAAGTTTCTGATAAAGGTAAACTTTCATACATACATAAAATTATCAGACAAGAAACTTTTTACAGTGTAGATACATACTGGAATTATTTCACTTCTATTAATGGGGACCCACCAAATCAACAAGATAAACAATATATATTGAATCTGCCTATAGAACTACGTCTTCCATTGTCTGGAGACTTTATACATGGAAATTTTTACATAGATCTTTTTATACACCTTTGATGATGAATAAAATAAATAATAAAGATAATCTATGTAAGAGATGTAATGTAGAAATTAATGCTGACTGGGCTCATATGTTTTATGACTGTATAAAATTGAAAGAATACTGGAAGTCAATTAATGAATTTCTGCAGGCTCTTTTTACAGATAATTTCATTATTTCTAAATCTCTTATATTATTCAACACATTTGTACATCAAAGTGTTAAAAAGGTTAAGCTTCCCTTGTTATGGTCTATTCTAGCAGTGGCTAGGAAAATAATAACCAGAAATTGGATTTCAGATACACCTCCTTCGTTCAATGAATTTAAAAATGTTATGAATATAGTGTGCCATATGGAAATAAACACAATTAGGTCAAGAACAAATAGAAAAACATCTTATTATATTGTATGGGATAATTTACAAAATTTGTTAAAAAAATCCTAATTTCAATAGCATGGTATTTTAGTTTAATTAATTGATCTGATTGTAGTGGATGTCTTTGTAAATACTTTAGTTGTTTTGTTGAATGTTATAATCATATCTATTTTTAATTACTTGTATAAAATTGTTATGATATTTCTCTTGTATGTTAAAACAATAAACCTGTTTTGAAAAAAAAAAAAGGAAGGGTACCTGCTTTATATGCAAGGGGATGACTATTTATCAGAATCCTGTCTAAGCTGCTTTCTTTATTATTAGGTTTATGGATTCTGGTAGTGGTAGTAATAGTTTGGGAGAAACCATATAGGTTGATGTGAATGGTACTTTGGCTGAAGTACAGTTGTTCCAATCTATATTAAAGTCACCCAGGACTATGGTTTCTTGAGGGAAGGAAGGAGAAAGCCAGCTAAGGATATTTTCGAGGGTGGTACTGTTATTACCAGGAGGAAGGTAGCTCCTACCTATTATATAGATGGATTTGGAGGCATTGATCTGGAGTTTAGAAATAAGGATTTCAGCATTACTGGATAAAGGTAGATGTGCATCTACTGAAGTAACTAGTAGCCCTGATTTGTACAGTATTGCTACCCCTCCACCCTTTTTGGTTTTGCGGTCTAATCTCAAGATGTTGTATCCTGGTGGGGTAATTTCATTGTCTAGGGTTGTCGGTTTGAGCCAAGTTTCTGTTAGGCATACGATATCGAATGAATGAAGTTCTAAGAGAGCATGAAGGCTGGCAATTTTATTGTTTAAGCTCTGTATGTTAAGATGGGCTATATAGAGTGAGTTAGGAGTTCTTATGGGGGTGGATGAAGTGGAGGGATGTGATCTAAGGGGGACTGTGGTGTCTCTGTTGTTAGGGCCAGGGTTGGGGTGTATGTCACCATATAGCAACAGGTATTGTTTAAGTCTATGTGTGAGCTAAAGGAATTTATGGAGTATGTTAGATGCTTTTCTAGCTTGAAGATGGGTAATGTGGGATAGTCTATGGTACCAAGGTAGTAGATAGATGGATGTAGGTGTTATGTTTATGTGGTCTAAGGTGGTTGCTTCAATTGGTAATGACGTTTGTTTAATGGGGTGGTGAAATGTAGTATAGGTGAGGTGTTCATAGGTGGTTAGGACATAAGATATAGATAGAAAAGGTAGGAGTGCATATAATGGTAATAGTTTAGTGTCTCTAGACATAGATACTAAGAGTATTGCAAGAGGAAAAAAGGATTATGTTTCTAAAAGGGTGGTAGTGATTTGTAAAGAGAAGGTTAGGAGAGAGGTTTTAGGTAGTGTGCTAGTCCTGTAGTGAGTAGCAGGGACTAATTGGATAAGTGGCACTAGTCTAATGAGTAATAATATGTGATTGGAAGTACAGGGATGGGGTGTGGCTAATGGAGGTATACGGGTAAGAGTACTGGGGGTGGGTGAGAATTGGGGGTAGGGGAGTGGAGTGAGCCGTAGGCGAATGGAGCAGGGTCAAACACAGACTGTGGTTCTGCTGAGTCAATCAGTGAGCCCGGTCAACACACAAAGGGGTAAATGCAAGGTATTTTGATTTATCTAAGTTACCAGCTTCCCTGCAATAAGTAGTATTCAGCTACCTAAGTTCTGTTGCCTGGGAAAAATAAAGCTATACCCTCGGGGGGGGGGGTAATCTAGAGGAAGCTTTGGCTAGTGCTGCGGTTCCCAGTGGAGTGCTATAAGGTTAGTTGGTCACAAAGGACAAATAACAGTACAAAGTTGTGTAACCTTAAAACTTTTCAGTTCTTAGATGAAAAAAAAAACACTGTAAAGCAGCATGTTCCAAAACTTTCTTGAGGTTTATATTATGTTTGAGTTCACCATTGCCGCCTACAAGACTATCATCTGCTATTACAGCACATGGATACCCAGAAAAAATTTGTTCCATCACATGTTGAAAGACTTCACTGGCAGAATTTATTCCAAATGGCATACTCAAAAATCTGTACCTTCCAAATGGTGTACTGAAAGTGGTTAGGAATGAAGATTTATGATCAAGCAAGATCTGCCAAAATTAACTTTTTGCATCTAAGAAATAAACAGTGGCATTTGGCATGACAGTAGCAACTTCTTCAA
The DNA here is from genome assembly GCF_019279795.1 of Protopterus annectens. Classification (NCBI taxonomy): domain Eukaryota; kingdom Metazoa; phylum Chordata; order Ceratodontiformes; family Protopteridae; genus Protopterus; species Protopterus annectens. The sequence continues at coordinate 6,740,183 of NC_056747.1, read as the reverse complement.
CTGTACGCATTGGATGACGAGGTGTTTTTAGTGCTTTGTTCAAATCTCTTGGAAAAATACATATTCTAATTTCATTTGAGCTCTTCTTATCAGCTACTACCATGGAAGATACCCATTCAGTTGGTTCTTCTACTGGACAAATTACTCCTAGCTACACCATTCTGTCTAGCTCAGCTTTGACTCTGTTCTTTACAGCTACTGGAACTATCTGTGCTAGTCTAACAACTGGATTTACCTCGTGGTCTAACTTCATGGAGTACACAACCAGGAGTTTGCTTAGTTTGTCTTTAAAAATATGAGCATACTCAGAAAAAATATTCTGTGTGAAACCTGCGCTGTTATCACTCATGCTTACATGATGGACTTCTGTATTAAATAAAAGAAGTCCCATTTTCAAACTGTCTTTGAGGCCTAGTTTTATTTATTTTCATTTATTTACCGGGTAATGTCCACTGCACAAGAAGTCCTTTTTCAGTGGAGACCCGGGGTGAAAAGCTCCAAATAACATAGTAATACAGTAGCATAAACATAGTCAGGTATACAAAGAGAAACAGGTATTATCAAATAAGACAGTAAAAACATAGTACATAGCCTAAAAGACATAGTGAATAGCATACAATATAAGTGCAAGTGCAAGTATAGATATGATATAAACATTTAACATTGTACAATTCTTTGTGTGTGTGTGTGTGTGTGAAGAGGGACCTACATCACAAGATTTAGACAGCTGTGGCCAGAGTAATAGAGAAATGGGGGTGGAGGGAAGGTTAGTCTGGAGGTGAGCATGGGCATAGCCAATGTGATATGAAGTATTGTTTTAGTTCCTGCTTAAAGTATCTTGCATGGTCAATAGATAGTATTTGTTGAGGGAAGTAAAAACAACAAAGTACAGCTACTGTCCAAAGGTCGTGGTTCCAAAGGCAAAGAGAAAAAAGTAGTATGATAAAACTGGAGACGACCACCACAAAATAATGAACACAATCCAAAAATTTATTCGAATAAGCGCTTTCACGTACTATTTACGCTTCCTCAGATTTCAACAAACCATACAAATCTCAATGTTTAAATACCATCATCCAACACATTTAATTGCTAATCAATTAAAAGTAATTAAGAATAATTGAGCTCAGCTAAAAGCACTAGCTACAATGGTGCATAGCAACCCAGTTCCACTTAAGTAACTAATAACAGAACATTTCATGAAACCACTACAAAGCGGTAAGCGCTAGAAGCAGCATACTCCTTCAGTTAAAACTTCCAGATGAATATAACATCCTGTTAACAACAAAACTGATACCATACCATAAAAATATGTATCTACATATACATATAAATTGTTAATACATAAATTTAGCATATTGCTATAAATCTGTTGTATGTATTGAACATACAAATACACGGATAAGTATAAAAATAAAAATATATAAAAATATAAGCAATGTACAACGAAAATGCATAAATATGAAAACCTTTTATAAAGAAAAGAAAAATAAAATAAAATAAAACATAATTAATCATGCTCGCATTACTTGCGAGCATCTAGAACTGGTTTTATGCTAATAAATTGATTAAGGCCAGGATCTATATGGGTTCTTAGTTTAAAAATCCAGCACAATTCAATAGATTCTAAATAACTCATATTATTCCCAGCCCTCTTGTTCTGATGAACTAGTTGCAATACTCTAAATTTGAAGCTGTGGCTAGGGTGAGAGGTAATATGCCTAGCTAATACGTTCTGCAGGTTTTTCTTTCTTATATCAAAAATGTGGTTATAAATTCTATCCTTTAACCTTATAGAGGTCATACCCACATAAAATGCTACACAATGCGTACAGGTAGCTAAATAGATCAAATTTGTATTGTCACAACTAGCATAAAACCTCAGTTTAAAAACATATTCCACAGTAGAATGAAGATACGGCTGTTCATCCACTATAAAGCTACACATCTTACATCTGTGACAACGATAGGTGCCCAATCTAACTGTTCTTAATTTATCTTGTTCAATGTGAAAACGCTCTTTACAAAGAATTCGACTGAGATTCTTACTATTCCTATAGCTGAATCCTGGGGTGGATCCTACTATATTCAGCGTCTTGGGATCTGTCACTAAAACTCGCCAATTTCTCCTAATGATATCCACTATTCTACTGTTATCATTAGTGTATCTAGTAAGGAAGGTTACCCTAGAATTATTCGAAGTCTTCCTGTTTCTATTATGATTACTATCTAAAATTCTAATGTCACTATCCTTGCCTCTGAGAGCTGAGTACTTGATCTTATCAATCATGGAGCTGTTATAACCCCTGGCTATAAATAGCCTATGCATCATATTCAGTTCTGTATGCATATTTAAGGGATCTTTACATAATGTCATAATTATAATAAACTGTCCCTTGACAATGTTGGAAAAAACAAATCTAGGATGCATGCTGGTATAGTGTAGAAGTGCATTCTTCCAACAGGCGTTTCTATAAAGTGAAGTGGAAATAGAACCTATATTGTTCCTAACTATACTAATATCTAAAACATCCACTTTAACATGGGAGAAATCCAAAGTAAATCTTAAAAAATCTGTAGTGGTTTCCAAATAAGTAATAAATGCTTTTAATTCATCTATACTGCCTTTCCAAAAGAGCAGTACATCATCTACAAATCTTCTGTAAAAGATCACTTGTTTATAAAATGCACTATCAAACAGATGTTTTTTCTCCCAATAGTAGACAACTAGATTTGCAAATGAATTCGCTCAGGGGGTGCCCATGACAACTCCCCATTTCTGTGCAAATAATTTATCTTTGAACATGAAAACATTGTTAGATAGTATAATTTCTAAGAGTGTACAAATAAGTATTTGTTGACTATTACTTATTCCTTGTGGTAAGCGCAAAACCTGCCTCACAGCTTCTATACCGTATTCATTAGGAATTGAGGTGAATAGATTTTTGACATCTAATGTGACCATTAAATATGTAGAGTCAGGAGCTTCATTAGTATAACTAGCTAACTCATCAATTAACTGATAGCTGTCTTTCAAAATATTGGGCATCTTCCTGACCAAAGGTCCCAATATGCTATCAACAAAACTCGACATCCTTTCTGTTACCCAGCCATTCCCTACCACTATGGGTCTCATAGGTGGAGGGAAAGTGTTCTTGTGAACCTTGGGTAGGCCTTTGATATAAGGAATCATTGGATATTGAACCAAAAAATAACTATATAACTCTTTTGTAATCTGCCTGCACATCAGTAAATCATAAAGGTCATCATGGACCCTCGTAACCATTTTCGAAAGACACTCACAGTTAATTTCCATATAAACATTGACATCACATAACATCTCTGTCATTATTGTATCATAATCTTTGGCATTTAATATTACCACCCCTTCCCCCTTATCAGCGGGATTTATCACCAAATCATTGTTCATGGATAAATTAGTCAAGGACTGTTATTGTTCTTTTGCTAAATTAAAATAAATACACCTATGTCGTTGTTTTGCAAAATATGTGTATAAATCATTTTCACAAAGATTAATGAAGCTCTCTACATTCACAGATAAACTAGGAACAAATGAGCTTTTACATTTAAATTGTTGAACCGGTTGTGTTGTATTCTTATCTGAGGCAAACAGTAACCTAAGTGCTATCGCACACCCAAACGGCCTCAAGTCCACCAACAGTTCACTCAAATCACTTGCTTATGAAGGAATAAAGGATAACCCTTTGTTAAGTAAAGAATAGTCCGCTGGGCTGAGCTGAAAACTGGAAAGATTAAAAACAAGTCTATTCAGTTCTTGACTCTTTGTCTCATACCTTGATTCTCGCCTGAGAACTTCTGCTTCCTGCGACCTCCACTGGAGGTCTCTCGGATCTTCATTGGAAAAGGAAAAAAATGCTCCAGGCTTTTACCCAGAACTTTAGGCTTAGCTCTCAACACAATGTCTGCTTTTGTTCCTCCCAACGCCTGCTGGTTGGGAGGTGGAGTAGCTATCATAGATGGAATGCTCAAGCCAAGTTCTTCACGAGATGACGTCATTAATGCATCAGATTCACTCGACACATTACCACCAGCAGCGTGAACATTATTTAAAGAGATATCATCAGACGTAGAAAATCTATTGTCAGTATCATTAGTATTATGAACAGTGTATTTATTATTATGCGAGGTTGTAGCAGCTTGCTGGTTTGTTTGAAAACCTTTCGGCCAAACAAACACCTGCCCCGATGTAAAGTCTCTATAGTCGCGCTGCAACTTACGATATTTTGTTTGCTGTATACATGGCTACTTGCATATAAAGATTATCCAACCTCCTCTCATATATAAATCCTTTGAAGTGAGTCCATAGATCTTTATTCAAAGCCTCTACCTTGTGTAGTAGCTCTGCTTCAATAGGAGAAAAGTATTCAATTATCAGTCTCATATAGCTGTAGCTGAGATCTAAATTCAGCTTTTGCCATCTCTTCAAGAGTTCTGGGTGACTATCGCCATAAGTGGGCATGCACAGTACCCGCATGCTGCGCAGGACTATATGGAAATGCAGGCTCGCTTCCATATGTCTCCTCTGCCAAATTAATCTTTGCAGTTTGTATAAATCATTCTCAAGCTCCCTGCTCAAGTCATTAAACTCTTTTAGGTTATCAACAGTACCTCTGGTTGGTGAAATAACCGGAGGATGTAGCTCTAAACTGAGCAGTGGATTGACCTGTACATCAAGGATATTATTCCATCTCTGATTTAACAAAATATTCTCAGGATTGCAATCCAATTCCACCGATGTATCCATCGTGTGACAGTAGCTAATACCAAAAAACAAAACCAAGCAGAAAGTAAAAACAACAAAGTACAGCTACTGTCCAAAGGTCGTGGTTCCAAAGGCAAAGAGAAAAAAGTAGTATGATAAAACTGGAGACGACCACCACAAAATAATGAACACAATCCAAAAAATGTATTCGAATAAGCGCTTTCACATACTATGTACGCTTCCTCTGATTTCAACAAACCATACAAATCTCAGTGTTTAAATACCATCATCCAACACATTTAATTGCTAATCAATTAAAAGTAATTAAGAATAACTGAGCTCAGCTAAAAGCACTAGCTACAATGAATCTATTGAATTGTGCTGGATTTTTAAACTAAGAGCCCATATAGATCCTGGTCTTAATCAATTTATTAGCATAAAACCAGTTCTAGATGCTCGCAAGTAATGCAAGCGTGATTAATTATGTTTTATTAATTATGTTTTATTTTATTTTTCTTTTCTTTATAAAAGGTTTTCATATTTATGCATTTTCGTTGTACATTGCTTATATTTTTATATATTTTTATTCTTACCCGTGTAGTTGTATGTTCAATACATACAACAGATTTATAGCAATATGCTAAATTTATGTATGAACAATTTATATATATATTTAGATACATATTTTTATGGTATGGTATTAGTTTTGTTGTTAACAGGATGCTATATTCCTCTGGAAGTTTTAACTGAAGGAGTATGCTGCTTCTAGCGCTTACCGCTTTGTAGTGGTTCCATGAAATGTTCTGTTATTAGTTACTTAAGTGGAACTGGGTTGCTATGCACCATTGTAACTAGTGCTTTTAGCTGAGCTCAATTATTCTTAATTACTTTTAATTGATTAGCAATTAAATATGTTGCATGATGGTACTTAAACATTGAGATTTGTATGGTTTGTTGAAATCTGAGGAAGCGTACATAGTACGTGAAAGTGCTTATTCCAATAAATTTTTGGACTGTGTTCACTATTTTATGGTGGTCGTCTCCAGTTTTATCATACTATTTGTTGAGGGAGTGAGTTCCAGACCCTAGCAATCTTGTGGCAGTATAAGGAGTCCCCATAAGAGTTATGTGATTTATTTACTTTAAGTAGGATTTTGTCTGCTGATCTGAGAGAGTTAAGGTTTCTGTAGTGTTGGACAAGGGTAGTTAGGGCTGGGCACTGTTCAGGTTTATACATCACTGTGTGGGGCAACTAAAAATTGGTTTAGTGTGAGTACATTTGGGAGTTCTAACCATTCTAACTGATTGAGGGCAGTACAATGATGTGTTTTTTGGGGTAGGTTTGTTGCAAATTTGGTTATTTTGTAATAACAGCGGTCGTTTGTTTAGCTCAGGTTTTATGGAGGTTTGTGAATATTTGTGAACAATTGAGGAGTGAGGATAATAAGTGGGTTCTTGTTTGAGAACAATCGAGGAGTGAGGATAATAAGTGGGTTCGTGTTTGAGAACAATTGAGGAGTGAGGATAATAAGTGGGTTCTTATTTGAGAACAATCGAAGAGTGAGGATAATAAGTGGGTTCTTGTTTGAGAACAATCGAGGAGTGAGGATAATAAGCAGGTTCTTGTAGTAGCCATTCTAGTGTGATCTGAAAGATAGGGTTTTGCTCTGTAGAGTGTGCCGAGTTTAACATGGATTTTTTTAATAGTTTGAGGTATATGTTTGTCAGATTTTAATGCATTGTCTATGGTAACCCCAAAAAGTTTAGTGTATTCAACTGGTTCTATTTTAATGCCACTGGAAGAGAATATAGAGAGGGATTGGCATTTGGCTAGTGAGGAAGAATTTGAAAAGACTATAAGCTTAGTTTTATTAGGATTTAGTGTCAGTTTATGTGCTGCTAGGTATTTTTCAATATTAGTAAAGGCAGCATGGGTCTTCTTTTGAAGTGTCTTGAGTGTGGGTGCCGAGCAGATGCGTGAGGAGTTATCTGTGTATTAAATGATGTTAGCTGGATTAGCAGCTGTTATAAGGTCATTAGTACAGATTGTAAAGAATAGCGGACCTAGGACTGATCCTCAGGGGATGCCTACAGAGATGGGGAGGTGGGAGGAGAGTTTATTGTCTCATAGGGTAGCTTGCGGTCTGTTTGATAGGCAGCTATGGAACCAATATAGGGTCTCATGGCAAAGGTTGCAATTGGCAAGTTTGTTTAGGAGGATTTGATGTGATACGGTATCAAAGACTTTTGACATGTCAAGAAATGTGGCAGAGACAAGTTGGTTGTTATTTTTAAGGTGGTTGGTAGAGTGCTGTACTAGTACTGTGTTTTGGACTAAAACCATGTTCTCTAACAGAAAGGAGGTTATCATTTTGGAAGTGGTCGATTATCTGCTTGTGTATACATTTTTCTAGGGGTGAAAGTATGCTATGAGTCTATAATGACATACATCATTGTAGGGGCCTCCTTTATGCAGTTTAACAATATGTGATATTTTCCATATGGCAGGCACATATTGTTCGGTAATTGAGTGGTTAATTAGGATTGATATGGGGTATGAAATAGATGGGGCAGCTAATTTCAGAAACCCACCTGGTAATTGGTCAGCGGTGAGGATACATGGCTTTATTTTAGATAGCAAGTGTTGTATGTAGCTTGTTTGAATGGGTTGAAATTTAAACTGGGTTTCTGGAGGGCCAGATGGACAGGGTACAGACATGGGTGGGGTAGAAGTGTTTTGTAGTAGGGAGGTTATTCATTTTATAAAGTGGGAGTTGAACTGTGATTCAATAGGTTCTGTAGTATTATTTGTAGTTAGAACTGGGGTAGTGGGTTTTCTTGGTATTAGGTGGTTAACTGATTGCCAGAATGTTTGTGGGTTTGTTGCATATTTTGTTTGGCAAGTTAGAAAGTATTTTTTTGTGTGTATTTTGATTTGTTTCTTAACTTGATTTCTTAGTTGTTGGAAAGTGATGAGATTATCATGACTTTTGTTACAAAGAAAGAGGGGCCATGCTTTATCTCTTAATCCAAGTAGTTGTATGGTTTCTTTTGCTAACCACGGGAGCTTTTTGGTTTTAGAATGAAATTTTCTGGGTGGAGTATGTTTATTTAAGATTTGTAGGAAAATATCATTAAAATATTTAACTGCATGATTAGTTGCAGGGTTTTTAGGGGAGCTCAGTTCTGTTGTTTTACAAGGGTCTGGAAGGTAGATGGCGAGAATTATTTTTTTATTCTGGATGTAATAATGAATGCATGTGTCCTTTAGCTATGCAAAACTGCAAGTCATAGCTGTTCGCAGCAAAATAACATAAAAGCACTACTGAGCCTTCTGTCTGAATCTCTTCACCACCATAAACAACAAGTTTCACACACTTTGTCAAATTAAAATTTTCACCAGCATTTAGTTTAGCAAACACATCTACTAGCATAACATTGCACTTTGAACCAGTATCAATTCTGAGCTCTACAGGTCTCCCATTAATCAGAACAGTACATCACTCTTTGCCCATTAATCTACTGCATTGACTGTTTCACCAAGCACAGACACACCATCAACATAAAAAGTAGGGTTGCAGCCTTCTAATTGATTAACTTGCCTTTCTGAATGATCTTTTTTAATAAAAGAATGTGCCCCTTTAGATTTACAAAGCCTTTTGAAATGATTCCACTTTTTACATGTGTAGCACTTTTGATCAAAAGCTGAGCACTTTTCTCATTTGGGCTCATGAGTACCTCCACAATTACAACAGTTGACTATGAGGCTGAGGTGCCCTGGGTCTTACTAAAACTGCTCTGGGTTTTGACACAGCAACCAAGCCTGTACCTTTTAACCTTGTGCTGCACAGTATCAACATTAGCACTGACAGACACTACAAGCATGCTTTTCTCATTTATAAGCATATTTATGCACTTTTCTGTAAGCTCATATATCTGACAAACACTTTAGTCTTGTTTAAAGTTAAATCACTGTCTCACAGCAAAATCTTTCTCACTGCATTATTAACACCACACACAAGCCTGTCTTTTATCTACTCATCTCTCAGATCACCATATGTGCAAGTTTTGCCTTATTTCTTAAGTCAGTTATCTATGCTGCAAAAGTTTCACCAGGATTTGATATATTGTGTAAAATAAGTACCTTTCCATTGTAATATTTGTTTGCGGGTTGCAAATTTCTCTAAATTTACATTTTAAGCACTCAAGGTCTTCCTGCATTTCAGCCGGTACCACAATATGGCAGTCTTCCCCCTCCACTACAAACACAGGAGGTGCATACACAAATGAATGCGCTCTTTCAATGGCCTCTGAACCAGCTAAATTAAGCAGAATAAATGCCATTGTACGTGATTTTTTGTCAGAAAAAGCACTCTCCAATTTTCTGCAACTTCAGTATCAAACAGAGGAGGACCAGGTCTATGAAATCTTTCTCCATGCCAAAGTTTCATACACATACCAGGTACTTGTAATAATATTTAGCCGCACAATAATCTCTTTGACTTGACTGTAGTTTGCAAAATAACTACATTGCAATAATGCACACACTTGCCAACACTTTGTACACTTCAGATACTTCGAATAACTTTAATGTGAAAAAGACGCACATAGCAAAAAAAAATGGCCATTTTCCATTTTTATACATTTTATGTGATTTGAAAGTTCTTTTGAATATTTTATCAATATGTCACAGTTTTGGACATTTTGTTTAATTAGAAATTCATTTTGAATGCTTCATTTTATATTCGTTGAGCAAAAAAAATAATTTAAATGAGTAAATGAGTTTAGTACATGGAAATGTATTACCCATTTGCAAGTCATTTGAGCTTCAAATGATCCACTCATGTATATTCCTCCATTACAGCCTCATGGTTTTGACTTCGGATCCCATTCTGACATCATGTCACATGTCTTGGGAATTCAAATAAGATGATGAGGTCGGGTGTTTGTTTAAGTAGTTTATTATACACAAACACATCAGGATGGATGACTGGAACATTAAACTTAAACTGACTACTACACACATACATGCTTTCACTCTGGCTGCTCACTCAAAATGGCACTCTTGCTTGCACATGCTCAGTACCTATATGCACATGCCCACTGACTGGAATAGTTCTTAAAGGTTCAACACACACTCTGATTTACAGGTCATGCACAAAACATTGATCAATAAATTAGAACAACTAGGCATTGATTTACACTTGGTAAGATGAACAGCTGCATGGCTTACAAACAGGACATGGCCAAGTATCATACAGTAATTGGACAGGTGAAATTCTTGATTACAGTTCCATAGGTCTCTGTCCTAGGCTCTTACTTGTTCAGATTGTATTGTTCAGACCTATCGTTTTCATCTGAGGTATTGCATAGCAGATGACCTGAAGTTGGGTAAACTGATTACATGTGTTACACACAGAGCAAGTCTGCAAAAAATACTTGACTAAATTGACCACTTTGGCACAGGAGAATAACATGCTGATAAATGCATCAAAAACTAAGCATATGAGAAAAGGGAGACACATTGAAAGGTGAATATTTATGTGGGTAGATCTGGGTCCCTATTATTTCACTGAAGGAGCAGATCATCAAACAGCATTTTATCAAACATGCCATTCATCGAACCATTCTGAGTGAGATCACATTACGGTAGGGATCAGGAAACTTGCCATTTCCCCACTGTAGTGTGATCTCTGAATTGGTATACATAATTAGTGAGGGGTCTGGGGGTTCGATGAATGGCATTTCTGATGAAATGCCATTCGATGATCTAATGTTTCAATGATTTAATATAGACCCTGGTAGAGTCAGCTTTGAGTTTTTCTAATCATTATCAACCAATTGGTTACTGATAGTTCTAGAATGATTGGTTGTATAAAAAAGATTTGTAAAGTCTAGAAAATCAGAAATGATGAAGTCACTGTTTGTTAATTACATTAGTCCTAACCTTAAGTATGGAATAACAATAAGGAAGCCTTATAAGAAAACTAGCATGAGTAAACTGGAAAGAGTAAAGCAGAAATATACCAATGGCATCCATAGATCTGAAAATTTAAGTTATTATGAAAGACTAAAATATTTGAACTTGTACAGTGTCTCATAGATATTTAAGAGGAGATCCTATTCAAGTATATAGGGCATTTAAAGACAACTACCTCTGGGAATGTTTGGGTTTTTCAAAAAGTAACAGAGAATCATTAGACAACCTACATAGAATACTCTATAGGAATGAGAAGTGTACTAATTGGCTGTAAGAGAGCAGCCAATGCATGCAACAGACTACTGAATTACATTAAAGTGACTACTAGTTTACATATGACTAAGAACTGTCTGGACACATTATGAGAACAAGTGTTTTGGTATACTGGCAGGCTAGAAAGGAATTAATGCCCATGCTTGAAATATTTGTATGCATGTATCGTCTGAAACCTAAAACAATCTGGCCTGTGCAATATCAATATTCCTTGGGCTAAACCATTGCAGTTTATCACAACTGTCTGACAGACATACCTTACCAGATTCAACCTCCTGCCAATCATGCCTATACAAGCTGTGTATTAACTGCTTCTGCCACAGATTGTAATATACAGGTGTTAGAGAGGACACACTTTAAGGTGTGAACCTAAAAAGGTTTTTGATGGTCATGTATCAACTAAAACTTCTGAGAAATGAAAAGGATTTAACCAAGTTACTATTCACATGTGATTTAGCCATATCACTGAAATATCACATGAGAGTTTTGATTACAAGTGAGATATATAGCACATATGAAAGGAAGATATCACTATTTGTTGTGCTAAAATAGACAAAGTGGTGGGATAGCCATCTCCCAGTGTAACTGTAAACATCAGATCTGTGGGTGTAGACCTTCCAACCTAGCACTAGAGATAGACAGACTCTCTGTTTGTCTCATACTAGTTACTCAGTGATGGATTTGAACCACCTACCTACTGAATTACACAATTGAGAGTACATTATATCAACCACAAGTACCACAACAGAAATCTGATTAGAAATGAGAGAACACACATTTCAATGCATCAGCTCATCACTGTGTTGCAGAGAAGACAGTTTGCATCACATGTTTTTGTGAAAAGGAATGTTATCTTGACGAGACAAAACAGCAATGTGTTGCTCACAAGTAATTACACACTGCTCAGATAACTTATATGCCCTTTATTCATGGCCCTTGTCATAGTGTGAGATGTAGCTGTGTCACATTATGGTGTATATTGACCATGTCAGTGATGGATGATCATCACTGTTGTGAAACAGTGAAGTTACAACCTAGCAATCCTGACTGTTCAGTTCATGATCATTGCATGCAAACTTCAATTAATTGTGTCTCATTGTGAATATTTTATAATGTGCAATGTAAATATAAAACATACATTAAACATATGAAAGGACACAACTTAATACCATTCAGCAAGTACGTGTGCAAAGATGATCATGTGCAAGTATAACATGTTGGAGTGCAAATATAATTTAAATTATGTAGTGTTTAGACAGCATCACACTAAACTCATCATATCTTGAGTACAAGCAATTAAAAAGTACAGTCGTGTACACCTACCATAAATGTAGGTGTTTCAGTGTATTCACTGTTGCAGTCATCACATTTGGGTTATCCCTGCCAGGGTATCCCTCAGTCTGCCCTAATACCAGAGGCATAGTATTTATGTGTCAGTTGCCGTTGCTCCAGGACTGACGTCAAGTCATCAGTGTTATAAATTAAGGCAGTCAATGCCTTTACATCAGTTTTTCTTGCCCTTTCAGGAGCCCCCAAGAGGTAGCTAGGTTATGGTGGAAGAACACCACCAGCAGAAAGTAAATACCAAAAAGTCCTTATAAGGATACAGAGAGAGAGAGAGAAACTGAGAGACAGAGACAAGGGGGATGGAGGGAGGGAAACCAGAACTGCAACAGTGAATACACTCAAACATCACAACTGTACTATGCTCTTTGTGTTTCACTGTTGCAGTCATCACATTTGGGTTGATTCCCAAAGCTGAAGAAAAGGGTGGAGGCAGTCAAGAAGAATGGGGGCTGGCTTGGATGCCCTGCAAGACTGCTGTGGCAAAGCCTGCCCTGGATTTGGAGAAGACAGGCAGGTGCTAATGCTTGGTGAAGGTATGAACAGATGTCCATGTTGCAGCCTCCAGGATGTCCCTGGTGGGGACCCCTTTGAGGAAAGCTGCAGAGGTGGAGGTTGCTCTGGTAGAATGTGCCCTGACCCCCTTGGGGGAGGTTTTCCATGCTGCTTGTAGCAGAAATGGATGCAGTGTGCTATCCATTTGGAAATGTTTTTTTTGGATATGGCCTTGCCCTCTGCTCCAGCAGCAAAGCTGAACAATTGATGAGTCTTTCTAAATGATTTAGTCCTGTCTAGGTAGAATCTGAGCTGTATGTGCACATCTTGAGAGTGCAGAATCCTTTCCCCCTTGTTTTGTGGGTTAGGGAAAAAGGTGGGCAAATGAATAGATTGGTTGAGAGCCACACTGGACACCACTTTTGGCATGAAGGATGTGTTAGTCCTGAGGGACACCCTGTCAGCATGGAAAATGATGAAGGGCTCTACAGCCATTAGTGCTTTTAGTTCGGATGCTCTTCTAGTGATGACCAGAAGCAAGGCTGTCTTTCAAGAGAGGAACTTTAACTCTGCTGATGCTGCAGGTTCAAAGGGCAGCTAGGTGAGCTTTTCCAAAACAAGGGTAAAGTCTAAAGCTGGGGTAAGTGCTCTTCTGGGTGGCCTCAAGTTGTTAGCCCCTCTTTGGAAATGTTTGATGAGAGGGTTGGAGAAAAGAGGTGGCTCTGTGCTGAAATGAGCAGAGATGACAGAGGCATTAATTTTAATGGGAGAGAAGGCTAGACCCCTGTGTAGTAGGTCAGCCAGGTAATCCAGGATGAGAGGTAGGGAGGGCTGTGCAGTTCTGACTCCCATAGCCTGGATCCAGGTGAAAAACCTTTTCCACTTGTCAGCATAAGACTTTCTAGTGCTAGGGCGTCTGGCCTCACGTATAACATCTAGAACTTGTTTGCTTAGATTGGCAGCTTATGCAGTGGTCAGGGAATAAGCCAGGCTGCCAGATTGAGGGTCTGCAATTGGGGATGCATGAATTCTCCATTCCTCTGGGTCAGGAGTGTTGGGATCTGAGGGAGATGCCATGGTGGCAGTGATGACAGGCTATGCAGTAGAGGGTACCAGTGCTGGGAAAGCCAGTGTGGGGCAATCAGGATTGTCCTCAGTTTTTCTTCCCTTATTTCGAGCAGTACCCTTGTAATGAGCAGGAGAGGGGGGAATGCATAGACTGAGAGGTTGACCCAGTGGAAGGATACAGCATCCATTTTCCAGCCCTTGTTGTGAGGTTCCCTGGTGCCGAATTTGCTGAGCTGATGGTTGGAGTGGGAAGCAAAGAGGTCGACCTTTGGGGTGCCCCATTTCTGGGTTACAAGGGCGAAGGTTATTTGGTCTGGCTGCCACTCATGTGGGTCCATAAGATTTCTGCTTAATTTGTCTGCCAGAGAGTTTAGACAGCCTGGCAGGAATTGTGCTAACAGGTGTAGTTGCATGTGTGACGCTGTGTGCCAAAGGGTCATGGCGAGCCTGCACAGAGGGTACAACTGAGTCCCTCCCTGCTTGTTGATATACCACATCACAGTGGTGTTGTCTGTTTTGATCAGTAGAGGCCCCAGGGAGATTAGGGGTCTGAAGGCATGCTTGACAAGGTCTGATGACATGCTTGACAAGCCACGCTGCTTCGCAAGGGACGGCTTGCACCTGTCACCCCTGGGATTCCGGATATTGGCTAAGGCTCTTGCCACCCCCATAGTGCCTTTTTTAGGCAAGGCTCAAATTCTAAACCTACCACCCTAGAAAACAAAAATGGGAAGAAACTGAGGGTAATGCTGCTCAATGCCAGAAGTCTAAATCTCAAAATGCACGCACTCGAGGCCCTTCTCAGTATGGAGAACATCGATGTCTGTGCTGTAACTGAAACCTGGTTCAAGGCTCCTGAGAGCACCCGGCACTATTAGGTTTTACCTCATATCATGCGTTCCGGCCCCAAAACCCGGACCACACCACAAAAGGAGGGGGTGTAGCCATATTCATAAAGGATACTCACACCTCCAGGTTGGTGGCAACGCATGAAGCTTGAAACCATCCAGGTGCAACTAACCATAGGCAAAACTGCTCTACAAATTGTAGCATGCTACAGGCCACCCTCTCAAACTCAGGAACCCCACACAGCCTTCCTGAAGACACTGGAGGGTATAAATGTATCTCCAAACACCATCATATTGGGTGACTTCAACTACCCGAATATAGACTGGGAACATTACTCAAGCCCTAACTTTCTAGCCCAATGGTTCCTGGAGTTCATAAATTCAAATGCCATGGAACAGCTAGTCACTGTTCCCACAGAGGAGAAAATATACTAGATCTCATTGTCACAAACATGGGGACAAAATGCTCCACACCGGAAGTATATCCCTCATTGGTGAGATCTGATCATAAACTAATCTCACTGGAAATCCACATCCCCCCCCCACCCCAAGCAAAAAAGACCATAGTGAAGAACTTCTCTAAAGCAAACTTCACACTACTCAAGACTGGTGTGGTATCCTTCAAGGCCCCTGAGCCAGAGGAAACCACAACCCAAGCTGCGGAAGCCCTTACAAATGCCTTCTATGAACACCTCCAGGACTGCATGGATCAGGCAATCCCAAATAAAACCAAGACTCTTTCCACAAAGGGCAAACGTCCAGTCTGGTGGACCCCAGCCATTAACAAACTTTACAATAAGAGGAGAAAGCTATTACATGATAGAACAAAATCCATAAAAGGGAAGTCACCCCTGATCATTATTAGTAAAAAATACGAGCACTCATAAAATCAACTAAGGCCAATTTTGAGAGAAAAATTGCCATGGATTCAAAGGACAATCATAAGGCCTTTTTCAGCTATGTTAGGAACCTGGGTGGAAACTCCCAGATATGCTCAGAATTAGTCCAAAATGATACAAAAATCACTGAACCCACAGACATTGCCAACATACTGGCAGACAGGTTCAGTGCAAACTTCACCCCCTCTCCCCTAAAGGAGAGATAACTATCCCAGCCGAGTGTAGCCTCCCGGACATCTCAAATGCGCAGGTGAAAGCTGCTCTCTCTAAAGCTAAAAACACAGCATCAATGGGACCGGATGGTGTCCCCGGCTGTGTGCTACACGAGCTAAATGAGGAATTAAACCTGCACATAAGGCAGCTGTTTAATCTCAGCCTTACCACAGGATACGTGCCCAAGGAGTGGCGTGACGGCAACTGTGGTCCCACTCCACAAAGGCGGTGCCTCTACGGACCCTGGTAATTACCGCCCCATAAGCTTAACAAGTCTAGTCTGCAAAGCTATGGAGAGGATCATAATGGAGCTCATAAACAAAGATATAGGGACTTGCAGACATTGGACCCGACCCAGTTTGGCTTTGTCAAGGGAAGATCATGCCTTTTGAACTTGGTTGACTTCTTGAAACAGTCACCAAGGCCATTGATGAGGAAAGGCAGTCCATACAGCCTACCTTGACCTTGCAAAGGCTTTCGACACAATACCCCACTCGGGTATTGTAGAAAAACTTACCAGCTTAAATGTACACCCATATGTCACAAGATGGGTTGCAAACTGGCTTAAGGACAGAACCCACAGGGTTAGAGTTGCTGGCGCTGTGTCAGACTCCAAGCCGGTCACAAGTGGTGTCCCACAGGGCTCGGTCCTTGGCCCCTATTGTTTGGCATCTACTTCTCAGAAGTACAGGCCAACATGGGAGGACTTTGGCTGACAAAGTTTGCAGACGACTGCAAACTGGGCGCCATAGTGGAAAGTGCATCGGACACGGATATCCTTCAGAAGGGACTCACGGAAACAGATAGCTGGTGCCAGAGCCATAGCCTGAAGTTAAACGCCAAAAAATGTATAGTCATACCCTTCGGGAAAAACAAGGTAACCCCAAGCTACCATATAGGTGGCAATCCACTAAGCACAGAAGAGGTTATCAGGGACCTGGGGACCCAGGTTGACAGTGGCCTTTCTTTTGACACTCAAATTGCTAAAGTGGTTAGAAAGACCTTCTACATTGCCCACCTGATCATGAAGGGATTCACATCCAGATCTAGTGAGGTCATTGTTCCCCTGTACTCTTCACTTATCAGACCAGTGATCGAGTACAATGCCCCATTCGGGATGTATCTCACCCAACATCTGCAGCAATTGGAGAGACCCCAAAAGTTCCTCACCAAAAGGATAAAGTATCTCCAAAATCTGTCATATGCTGCCAGATTGAAGAAACTCCAGCTCTATTCAGTCGCATACCGTCTGCTCAGAGGTGACATGTGCCTGACATACAAGGCCATGTCCAACCCGGAATTAATGGACATGCTCCACCTCAAAAAATCCAAATCCACCAAAACCACTAGAGCAAGCGACTTAAACCTTAGCACGGATATAAATAGGACGTGCTGGAGAGATAGATTTATCACTCAGAGACTCCCTATGCTGTGGAATAAAATCCCGGTCCATGTGAGGCAGAGCACCTCGCTGACTCTGTTCAAGAGAAATCTAGACCTGTGGATGGGAGATCGTAGGTTTACCCCAGGAATCATCTCTGTGTCACTGCTGGACAGAGGCACAACAAACTAATGGGCACAGTATTTTTTCATATAAGGGGTGGCGTAAGCCACAATAATTTGGGCTAGGCTTATAAATGCCTTAGGGCAGATAGCCTAGTATAAACCTATGAACCTATGAACCTAAGGCTGTCAGAGCTTGCTGAACAGCTAAAACCTTTTTTGGTTGATGTGCAGATGTATTTGGTTTGGGCATCATTGGCCCTGAATGCACCTGATGTCTAGTTCTGCCCTCCAGGCATAGTCTGATGCATCTGTGGTGAGGGTCTGGGCGGCATGGGGTTGTGAGAAGGGTAGTCCCTTGTTGTGGTAGCATGATGCTGCCCACCAAAGAAAATCTTTCCTTAAACAAGGTATCATTGGTATAAGAGATTCCAGGTCTTGGGAGTGTTGACATCAAAGACTTTTTAGGTACCATTGTAGTTTCCTCATATGCAGTTTGGCATATGGAATGAGTAGACTGCAAGAAGCCATGAACCCCAGAGCTTGAAGGATTTTCCTTGCGGATAACTGTGGTCTGGTGTCTAGTTGAGAGAAGTAGGTTGTCAAGTAGGTTTGTTTTTTC
Organism: Protopterus annectens; assembly: GCF_019279795.1. NCBI lineage: Eukaryota > Metazoa > Chordata > Ceratodontiformes > Protopteridae > Protopterus > Protopterus annectens. The sequence continues at coordinate 6,722,194 of NC_056747.1, read as the reverse complement.
TGGTGTAAGGAATGCCATCTGAAATGCCATGTCCAGGCTTGCTCCCAGGGATACAATCTTTTGCGTGGGTACTAGTTAGATTTCTTTCCATTGACAGTATACCCCAGGGAGGTCAGTAGGTCCTTTACAAAGATCAGGTGCTTTAGAAGCTTTTCCTGACTGTCTGCTTGAATCAGGCAGTCATCTAAGTTTGGGTAAATTTGAATATTTGGTGGGAGCCAGACATTTTGTGAAAACTCTGGGAGCAGTGGATAAGCCAAAGGGAAGTGCAGAGAACTGAAAGCACAGTGATCCTGCCCTGAAACATAAATATTTCCTGCAAGATTCCCTGACTGGGATGTGTAGGTAGGCCTCTTTTAGGTCTAGGGTGGCTAACCAAGCATCCTTGGAGACCACAGGTAGAAATTTCTGGAGGGTGAGCATTTTGAACTTTGGTATCACCAGGAAAGCATTCAGAATGGACAGAATGAGTATGAGGCGCCAGGTGCCCTCTTTTCTGGGTACCAGGAATAGTCTGGAGTAGAAACCTTGGCCTACCTGTTCTGCATGAACATGCTCGATTGCCCTCATAGAGAGCAGGGAAAGGACTTGCTTTTTGGCCTCTGCCCACTGGTTTGGGGGAAGATCTGGGAACCCTTTTGGGGTTGGTAGAGTGTGGAAATAAAATATGTATCCCTGGGACACTATGTAGAGGACCCAGTGGTCGTTGGTAATGGTGGGATAGGTGCTTGTGTGGAAGGAGAGTTTTCTTTCTAGGGGCAAGAGCAGGTGGGCAGATGGAGGGGGGAAGTGTAAAGTCAGTGGCTTAGCACTAACTGGTTTTGAAGAGGAGGAACTCCATTGCTTAGATCTCTGCATTCCCTGGGGCTGCTGTCTGGGGGGCCTGCTTCCCCGGGGTCTGGGCTGAGCTGACCTGGAGGGGGCAGGAAAGGACCAGTGCTTGGAGGGGCAATGCTTACTGAACCTCGGTGGCTGGACCTGCAAGAAGTCTTTAACTGTCTGCATAGATTTAGCTTTTTCGTCCATCTTTTTTTAGACCTCCTCTGCCTTGGTACCAAATAAATAGCCTTTGTGCAGTGGTGCATCCAATAATTTAGATTTAACATGGTCTGGCAAGGGTTGTTCCTTTAGCCAAGCATGCCTTCTAAGGACTGAACCAGTGACTGCTGCCCTGCAAGCTGCTTCTAGGGCATCAAAGCCACATTGTAAGGTGTGCTTAGTTACTTGACTTGCAGAATGCATTAACTCTTGTAACTCTTTATTTTCTGCACAAGCAGGGAAAGAAGATAGTTTTTGTTTGAGGAGTTCTATGGTATGTTAATGATATTTCAGCATATGGAACTGACAATTTAGTGCTCTAATAGCAAGAGTAGCGGAGGTGTATACTTTTTACTCCATCTGTGTAATGCAAGGGGGTCTCTATCTGAGAGGGTGGGATTCTTATCAGAAGTTGCTTCAATTACTTTAGGTCCTTGAGAGAGAGCCTCAGGGTCAGCAGTTGGAATTTTGAAAAGAAATTTGTGAGAGTCAGGGACTCTATAGTACCTGTCAGGTTTCCTGGGAGCAGGAGGGAGGTTGTCAGGAGTCAGACTGGATTCTATAAAAACATCATCCACAACATCCAGGACAGGAGGAATGGGCAGAAGACTGTGCTGTGGAAGATCTAAGTATTCCCTGTGTCTCTTTTTTGACTGAGGGTAGTCCTGAAATTCCCATTGGAAATGCTCCCTTAAGGTATGTAGGGTTTCCCCAAAGGAAAAGTCCTGGGGTGGAGAGGCTGAAGGGGTGGATTCCTATGCATCAGAATCCTCATAAGGTGAGAGGGATTGCATATCTTTCTATTCAATTGCATCAGAGTCATCGGACTCCTGTTCAGATAAATCTTCTGGGGACAGATCTTTTTTTCTTTTGGAAGGGGTTCATAGATTAGTACTAGGCCAACTGCCCTTGTGAGTCATTTTACGCCAAGCCAATTATCCCTTGTGAAACTCAAACCCTGTACCTTGTGTTTGTAAGGCAAACACCTTAACCATTAAGCCACCCTCCCAAATTGGCTTCCCCTGATAAGCATTATAAGGCCTTCCACAAATTTAAGCATCTGTGACTGAGGCAAGGAATCAGGTGCCTAAGATTGGGTCGTCAGTTTCTTGGGTGTGGTTCATACCCTTGGCCTTAGAAACTCTGTAGTTTTTGAAAGAACGGTAGACGTGAAAGAAGCTGTCGGTCTGTGTTGAGAATCGGTAGTGCAAAGTACTTCCTCACAAGCCGGTCCCTGCTCACTGGCTCCGGACCCATCCAAAGTAGAGACGTCTGCAGGATCCTTAGTCGATGAAAAGTCTCATGGCATACCGGACTCCTAAAGGGTCTCAGTAGCGGCCTGTGACTCCACAGAAGTGGGCTTCAGGGGCTGTGAAAGCGCCTCACTGAGGACCAGAGAACTGATGACTAACTTAACGGAAGCATCGTCGGCAGTTCTGGACCTGTGTGGCCTGTCTCTGTCTTTATCTGTACATTTATTCAGAAGATCTGCTGTCAGATGGCTTACCAAAGCCATATCAGAATTTGAGGACTGAGAGTGAAAATATCAAGCGACAATAAGGGCCCGACGCTGTATAGTTCTGGCATTGAACAAAGCACAAAAGCAACAGCGGGGGTCGTTGTGGTCTGGGCCTAAGCAAGTGATGTAGTAAGAATGAAAATCTCAGTGTGGTATTTGCTTTCCACAGGCGAAACAATTGTTTTTTTTCTTTTTCTGACATCAGTTAGAGCAAGAAAAAAGGATCCCCAAAGGGGTACTTAGCATTAGAAGACTTCAACTTCAATTCGGAAACAAAAAACTCAGGTAGCGGTTGACCAGCACTCATGCGAACTGCTTCTGCTTCAGGCTCCTCGGCAAGAAAGACTGATGTAATGGCATCGGCTGCCTTAATTTATAACACTGACTACCTGATGTCAGTCCTGGAGCAATGGCAACCGATGCAGAAATACTACACCTCTGGTATTCGGGCCAACTGAGGGCTACCCTGGCAGGGATAAAGTACAGTTGTGTACACTTAACATAAATGTAGATGTTCGAGTGTATTCACTGTTGCAGTCATTACATTTGGGTAATCTGCTGGCAGGCCCTCAGTCGGCCTAAATAACAAAGTCTTGGGTCCTGTGTCGGTTGCTGTCTCTTCTTCCATGACGTCAGGTCGTCAGGGGTATAAAACATCCAGCCGACACCATTTTATTCAGTTTTTCTTGCCCCAGATGTCAGGGGGAGCTAATATAGGTAGGGAGATAATATAGGTACATATTGGACTGTCCTCAGATCTGGTAACTGTCCACATGCTCAAGGCATGTTGTAATGTTCCTTCTGCAATTATATTAGTTTGAATGACATTACTGACTACAGTCACTATATGATAGCATACATCTATGTGTTATATTACAAATACTTCTGGAAATGCATGGCAATCCTAAAGAATTAATACTACCACTTTTGGTAGTATATAGGAGTAATACTTTTCAGTTGTGCCTAGTATGCCATAATTCTTATCCCATAAATCCTTGATTTGACTAAATGTTTTGGACTTATTGCTGAGAAGGTATGAACAAGTTTGGGATGATTACACACCATATAAGGGAATAAGTAGGGTAATGCTGGTGGAATGACATACATATCCATAATTTCATAGGGCAAAATTTAATCAGAAATAATAAGAAGTTATGTGCCTACCATAACGGTCCATGTTAGTTGTCTTTTTCTCGCCTTCTTTCTTGCTGGTTGGGTTCGGAGCCGATCCTCAGCTCCGACTCGGCCATCTTTTAAAGCTTGAGAGCTATTTACTGGCTCGAGGCCTCCCCATATCCCACAATGCCTGGTGCTAGATCCCCAGATCTCGTTTGGTAGACCTAACTACAGACAAATATAAGGACTCCTGTCCTAACAGCATAAGTTTAGCTACAGAGCTAAAAGGTTGAGGGAACAAACCAGATAAGAGCCAGCCAGCTAAAAGGAACTCAGAGGGCAACTCTTCTCGGTCTATTAGGATAGGGGGATGGAGGGTGGGATGCAAGAAAGAAGGCGGGAAGAATACAACTAACATGGAACATTATGGTAGGTACATAACTTCTTAATGTTAAGTTGTCTATCTCGCCTTCATTCTTGCTGGTTGGGACAGCGTCCCTAGCACCTCAGTCCTGGGCGGCACATCAGAACAGACCTTTCAGCACAGTGGAACCAAGATCAGCTCTGCTTCTAGAGGCCACATCCAACTTATAATGAGAAATAAATGTATGGGGAGTGGCCCATGTAGCTGCTGCACAAATGGCTTCCATTGGTAATCTTGCCTGAAAAGCTACAGAAGTAGCTAAAGCCCTAGTAGAGTGGCCTTTTGGTTTAGCAGGGAGCTGCTTGTTCCTCAATTGATAAATCAAAGTGATAATAGCAGTCAACCACCTAGATAGAGTTACTTTAGACACTGGTAGACCTTGTTTACCTTCAGCATAGGACAGGAAGAGCTGGTCTGATTTTCTAATTTGTTTAGTCCTATGCAAGTAGAAACGTAACTGTCTATGAACATCCAACTGATGTAATTTATGTTCAGCTTTGTTGGAATAATTTGTGAAGAAGACCGGAAGATCAATGGACTGATTCAGATTACTCTCAAAAGGTACCTTAGGAAGGAAGGAGGGATTAGTCCTGAGCGAAATTCTGTCATTATGGAAAACTAAATAAGGAGGGCGAACACAAAGGGCCTGGAGTTCGGAAACTCTTCTGGCTGAGGTAATTGCCACAAGAAAGAGGGTTTTCCAAGAAAGAAACTTTAAGGAACATGAAGCTGCGGGTTCAAAGGGGGGCAAAATTAGGGAAGCTAAGATCAAATTAAGATCCCACGGAGGCGGGGGATCTCTTACTGGGGGCCTGAGCAAAGTAGCCCTTTGAGAAAAGCTTTGCAAAGCTTATGGGACATGATACTAGTTTCAGATAGGCCTGTATGAAAATTTGAAATTGCGGCTAACTGAACTAATGGTGGCAGAAGAGGACCTAGCCTGAAAAAGTTCCACTAAGAAATCTAAAACGTGGTGGACCAGGGCTGAAAAGAGATCTATGTTTTTAGACTCTGCCCAGCAAGAGAAACGTTTCCACTTACTAGCATAAGTTTTTCTGGTGGTAGACTTGTGTGAAGATAAGATGATTTCACGCACCGATTGGGAAATGTCCGGATGCCTGGCTAAGGTTGGAAGTGGAGCAACCAAGCAGTGAGGTTGAGAGATTGCAGGGATTGGTGCAGCCCGCCCGACTGATGGATCAGGTCGTCTGGTACTGGGTCCAGGGCTGCTCCAGGAGGTGATGATACAGGAATGGAAACCAAATTTGTCAAGGCCAGTAGGGGGCAATGAGGATCATCTTGCATCCCAGTGCGGTAGCTTTCTGTATTAGTTTGGGAATAAGGGGAAATGGAGGGAATGCATAAAGAAGTTCCTGAGGCCAATCGTGGATTAGAGCATCTCTGGGGGGGGGGGTATCCGGGAAGAGGGAGGAGAGAAAAGAAACTGTCGCACTTGCTGTTGAAGGGGGTGTCGAAAAGGTCGCAGCAAGGCTGACCCCATTTGCGGAAGATTTGGTCCTCCACTGTCTGATTGAGAGACCACTCGTGAGGCATGAAAATTGCTCTGCTCAGCCTGTCTGCTATAACGTTGGACTTCCCAGGGATGTGCATTACTATCAGAAACTGCTGGGAAGAGATCGCCCATTGCCAGAGTCTGAGTGCTTCTCGACATAGGGGGTAGAACTTGGTTCCCCCCTGCTTGTTGATGTACCACAATACCAACATATTGTCTGTCTGAATTGCAATGGTCCCGGTGGGAAGAGAGTTCTGAAGAGTTTGCAACGCTAAAAGCACAGCTCTCATCTCCAAGACATTGATATGCAGATGGTACTCATGGGGTTGCCATGTGCCTTGGACTGTTCTGCCCTGAAAGTGCCCCCCCACCCGATCAGGGAGGCATCCGTGGTCACCGTTGCTTCTGGAGGAGGAAGAACAAATGGTCTGCCCTGGGGTACTGATGGGGAAACCATCCACCAAGCAAGCTGGTCTTTGCATGTCTGTGTAATCATAATCATGTGAGACACTGGAAGTTGTAGAAATGACCATTGGGTGAAAAGCAACCACTGAAGAATCCTCATATGAAAACAAGCCAGGAGGACTAGTATGATCGCTGCTACCATGAGGCCCAATGTCTTTAGGATGAATCTGGCCTGAATTTTCTTGCATCCTAATAACACCTGTACATGTCGGCGAATATCTAATACTCTGTGTAACGGAAGTCTCGCTGACATGTCTTTTGTACTTAAACTTGCGCCTATAAAGGTTATAGACTGACAAGGCGACAATGCAGACTTTTCAAAATTTATTGTGATACCTAGCTTGCAGCAAGTTTGGATGGTGTAGTTCCAGGCTCGTAGCAGCTGATGTCTGGTGGTAGCAGTAAGGAGCCAGTCATCTAGATAGGGAAACACCTGGAATCCTTGCCGTCTCAGGTGAGAGGTAACTACTGCCATACATTTGGTGAACACCCTGGGGGCTGTGGTGAGACCAAAGGGCAGAGCTCGGAACTGATAATGACTGGCTCCCAGCCAGAAGCGGAGGAATCTTCTGGAGCGCCTGTCCATTTTGATATGGTAGTACGCATCTTGAAGATCTATGGAGCACATCCAATTGTCCTGACCCAAAAAGGGTAGAATGGAATGAAGCGTGACCATCCGGAACTTAGTTCTTTGTACAGACCTGTTTAGTCTGCTGAGATCCAAAATGGGTCTCCAGTCCCCTGTCTTTTTTGGTACCAAAAAGAACCTTGAGTAAATTCCGGATCCTTGCTGGTCTGCTGGGACTCATTGGATGGCTCTTTTTTGTAGCAGTTTTGAGATCTCCTGGACTGCTTGTTCCCTTAGACTGGGTGGAACATCTGGAAGGGATTTGTTTGACCTTAAGGGGGTATGAACAAAGGGAATTCTGTAACCTCCAGATATGATAGACTGTACCCATCTGTCTTGAGTTATGTCTTGCCAGGCTTTTGAGTACAGCGATAATCTTCCCCAGACTGCCTCTGAATGTGGGCAGCCGGGCAGCCCCTCAGGGATGCTGAAGGGCTTGTCAGAGAAGGAATCCCTGCTGCCCTGATTTTGCGGGCCCCCTCTGCCTCAAGGGCAGCATCTATTGTTGTTCCCTCCTCTGCCCCTGGAGGGAAACTCACCACGTGTGTCAGGCACGGCTCCCTGGGGTTTCCAGAACCACATTTTGCCACTTTTCTGACCTTTGGGGTATGGTCTAGAAGGAGTGGAAAAATGGACTCCCACAGCAGAGAGAGTCTTGCCTTCCTGCTCACACCTGGTAAGGGTATCCTTCACCTGTGGTCCAAAAAGAGCAGAACCATCAAAAGGGGTATTGGTGAAAGATGCCTTAAAGGGGTCCGCAAAGTTACATAACCGCATCCAAGCGTGCCTTCTCAAGGCCACACCTGTGCCTGCGGCCCTACTAGCCCCATCGGCCGCATAAGAAATGAGCCACATGGAGGAGTTCACTATCAAATTAAGAGTCGCCAGCTGGGAGGTAATCTTATCCTGGGCCCCCGCAGCTCATGGATCTTGAAGGGTATCTCCTAGCTCCTTAAGGAGATCCCTTTGAAGGCATGTAAAATGGCACAAATAGTTCAGCGACCGCATGGAAAAGGTCACTGAGGAAAACATCCACTTCCCGTATCTGTCCATCATCCTAGACTCCTTATTAGGGGGATGGACAGACAAAGAAGTCCCATCCAACTCCTTTTTTGTGGCCACTGCTACCACCATAGCATCAACAGGGACACCCTTTGTCAAAAATTGCTTGTTTTGTGGTGCTGTGATGAATTTCGTGGGCCTTCGGGGAGTTGGTTCCACTGTGTCTGGGGCTGACCACGCCTTTCGAGCCACCACTGCCATCAGTGGATCGAAAGGTGGAGACACCCAGGAGGTGGAGGGGCGAGAACCAAACGCTTCCAGATATACTGACTCATCCTCAGAAGGGTTAAGGGTAGTCCAGTTCCCCCTCTGCCTAAGCATCTCAAGGATGTCTGAGAAGGAGACATCTTCAGAGGGGGACCTCGGGGACCCTTCTGAATCCTCTAAGTCAGTATCCGAAGTGACAGACTTAGGGGAGTCAGCATGCTTCCTCTTACATTTCCTCTTTCGAGGGGGCTCCTCTGAATGATCAGGGGAGGCCTCGGAAGAGGAGGACGCGCCCACTGGGGTGACCTGGAGCGCTTGTTCTCCTCTCTTGAGGTCTGGAGGAGGGGCAGAGGCAGACACAGGCACCATGGGGGGAGGAGCCGAAGAGGCTGATTGTAGGGCTGACTGAGGGGCCAGCACACTCCTCATGACCTCAAAGGCACCCCTTCCTGGCAGAGAAGAAGGCTCAGGCTCCAAAGAGACTGGAACCCTCCCTGGCACCAAGAGGGATGGCTCCGAGGCCGATGTAGGAGCCGAGCTCACCTGCGCCGAAGCTCCAAGAGAGAGAACAGGGTCAGACATGGGTCCGATGCCACTCGCCCCCTCGGAACCAACGAGGGAGTCTCGGCACCCAAATCCCTCCAAGGACGACGCCATGGAAGTGATCGGAGCTGAAGGAACTGAAAGGGTAGGTATCGGCACCGACGGTTCCATGATCCGAACCCCAACCAGCTCCGGCTCCGAACTCAAGGGGTGAGTCAAAGGAGGAACTACTGTACATATGGGCAGAGCCGAACCCTGATGAGGGGGGCTGGATAGCATTTTAGCCAGGGCCTGCGATTTCAGAAGTCTGCTCACCACTCTCTCCAAGTCATGGTCAGACAGTCTCAAAGACCGAGAAGAGTGAGATCGGTGACTTCACTCCAACTGTAACAGAGGCGACCTCAGAGCCGAGAGAATTGACTCTAGGGATGGGGACCTAGAACGCTTTCGGCTCCCTGAAGGTTCCGACACCAGGATTGGAGCCGACTGAGAGGCAGGTACTTCGGTTCTGGCCCAAACCGAAGTCGAAGCAGACGCCACACCCAACAACGGCTCCGAGCTGGGAGCCGATGGCTTCGATGGCTTGGAGGGTTTCCCTGACTGAGTCTTAGCAGGTGACCCTTCAAGTTTTAGTAATCCTCTAAGGATTAACTTATTCCTACGCTCCTGCAGGACTCTTGGACTAAAGGCGTGACACACCAAACAAGAGTCCTGCAGGTGTAGGGCGCCCAAGCTGTAGACACAAGAAGTGTGACCATCTGTCAGAGACATTTTCTGACAGCATGAGTCACACTTCTTGAATCCCGATACCTTTGTATTTTTGGACATCCTGTAAAAAGAAAAATTACAGGAAAAAAAGGCCAACAGTACAACAGTAGGTAACAAGTATAAAGAATCGTACACACACAAAAAAAACAGTTACCACACCTTAACAACACACACACACACACTATAATATATATATATATATATATATATATATATATATATATATATATATATATATATATATATATATACTATACAAAGTAAAGTACTACAACTATTTCTACCTGAAGACACTACAAAAGGTATTTTAGAGAACAAAGGTTAGCCTGTAACTAAAACGGCTACCTTGAAGAGAGAAAAAGAGGGGGGGGGGACTCTCTAACAGTAAAAACGAGTTTTCTAAGGGGATGGGATATATCTAAAACTACATAGAGACAAAAAGTACTAAACTACTATAATAAGAACTAAACACTAACTATTTACATGAAAAATCTTTATATAAAACCTATCAAAGGGCAAAAATACGACCTGAGCCAGCAAAAGCAACCTCGTAGCAGAAGCAGCAAACGAGATCTGGAGATCTAGCACCAGGCATTGTGGGATATGGGGAGGCCTCGAGCCAGTAAATAGCACTCGAGCTTTAGAAGATGGCAGAGTCGGAGCCGAGGTTCGGCTCCGAACCCAACCAGCAAGAATGAAGGCGAGATAGACAACTTAACATTAATGCTCATAATTTTAGACCTGATGCTGGAATCAAACCCCTGTCAGTCTTCATAAACAGGTTACAGAGTGTACAATACACCTACTGTATGTCTTTGGAATGCAGGAGGAAACCCATGTGAACACGGAGGACATGCAGTCTCTGCACAGAAGGCACCCCAGTTGAGAAATGAATTGGGGAACTTCTTTCTTTGAAGTGACAATGCTAGCCACTGCACCACTGTGTTGCGGAAAGGAAGGCAAATGGCAGGAGCTAACACACACACACATTTGAAGGGTCTCCAAGAACAGTAGGAAGCAATGGGTCTGCTAACAGCATACTTTATAACTCTATTGAATTGGGGAACTTCTTTCTTTGAAGTGACAATGCTAGCCACTGTACCACTGTGTTGCCCTAAGGAAGGCAAATGTTAGGAGCTAACACGCACACACACACACACACACACACACACATTTGAAGGGTCTCCAAGAACAGTAGAAAGCAATGGATTTGCTAACAGCATACTTTATAGCTCTACTGACAACTGAAACATCCCATATGGTGAGCATTTAACCCTACAACCTGTTCAAAATATGATAATAAGAGATTCCTTATAGTGCTATCAGTTTGTCTTTCTATAGTGTTGTGACCACTGACAGTCACTGTTGCACAAAGGATGAAGCCAACAAAAAAAAAATACATCTTTTCGTGATGATTTGCCAACTCTGCAGGGTCTTGTACTATGAAAATGTGGGCATTAAAGATACCTACTTTCACAGAGACATCAGCCCATCTAGATTTGAACATTGAAACCATGACATTAACATGAAACACTGACAAGATTAGCAGCATATGTCACATCAAAACAGATATTATGAGGCAAAGCATATATACTCGAGCCTTGACATTCTAACATTTTACATTTAAGGAGCAACATACCAATTGTATAACAATTGTCCTTTATCCTTTCGCAGCAGATATCTGGTTGAATGGGGTACTTGCACCAGTTAAGCTACTGAATCATGTCACAGTACAAATAAATGTATGCAATACAAGAGTGTGCCTGATGCCTTTGTTTTGAGAAGATAAACCATTTTTGATGTGTTTGTAACATGACTGCACTTTAATTTCCAGTTATTTTGAACTTTTCTGTTTGCATGTTTAAGTTTTATGTACTTAATATACCTTAGAGACACTTTTTACTCAGAGGCACAGTTACCTCTTAAGCATACATTCATAAAGGTGGTATAAAGATTATCTCCTATGTCAGGCAATATAACCATAAAGTTTGTTGTAAATTGATTCTCCCAGACACACCCTCTATAACTGTACAAAAAGCAGCAGGAGTGTTAAGCACTTATTTAGTCATGCACTACTGCTAATGAGTCATACTTGAAAGCCATTAGCTAGCCCCATTTCTCAATACTCATTCTTGTATGGCTATGGCAAGTGCACAGGATTGTCCAGGTCCTCACATCATGTTTACCTGCCCAACACTTCAAGCAGATTGAGTGATTCAGGAATGATAACTAGCTTTGACCTGATTTACATATTCTCCATGTTCATGGGGGTTAACCTACATTATGTAAGTACAACCTGAGGCCAAGGAACTTGTAATGAAGACTGTTTAGATTCACCAAGTTAAGATACTGTTTAACTGAATTAACAGCTGCAATTGTGTTAATTTTAGTTACTTTTATTACAGATCCTACTATGTTATGTTCTTACAAGTAGTGCTTATACAGTTATGGTGTTATTGTTTTTCTACAAAACTGAAAAATGTCTGCATTTTGCTCATTTGTGTTGGTACAGAAGGTATAGCAGTTACTACTGCAATGACCCTCATCTGTTACACGAGTTTATAGCAACATTCCACTGAGGATGTGAACATATTACAAACTCGTACTAGAAATAGCAATTTTAAAGTGACATTTAAGAAAATATTCTATCGTACCAATGTAGTATGTGCCTGACATAAATAACTGTTGAGCTCATTAGAAGGGTAGTATTCTTGACATTTGTGTTTGCTGGGGTGGGGGAATGGTTGTTTGGTAAGGGACCTTTGATTTTCATTATGTAACTGAATGCTGTCTACAATTTACAAATTTCATTTTGTAAGGAAGGTTTAATAGTTGCTATTACAAAGGATCATTGACTTATATTACATATAAAAGTTTTGTTCTACCCACATGTCCTTAGGACTGCTTACAGACATCTGAATATAGAATGCAATTTTATTTAAAATGTGCCATTTCTTGCACATGATTTATTACTAATGCTGTTATATATTCCAGGCTAACACAGTCATTTATCATTATTTAGTAATGTTATTAGTAGAGTGAGGTGGATGGGAGTTTACAGTTGTGTGTTAGATGTGTGTATTTGGCTCTGTCATGAAAGGAGATACTGTCTGCCCAGCTATCTGGAATTTTGTAATAATTATATGTCATTTGTGAATATCAACATGATTCATATGCTTGTGTTACAAATGTATTCGAACTGTATGTTATGTGTATATCAAATTGCTGGTACAGAAGTGTATGTTGAACAATGTTTGTACAGTACTGAACTTAAAAATGTAACCACAGTGTAGCCTAGTGGAATAGAACAGAAATGTACCTACACTACTGTAACTGCTTAGGTGAATATATGTTAACAATGCAAACTGGAACACCAGAAGTTTACTTCAGAAAAATAACTGAAATTAAATTACTTGATGGTCATGTAATAAAAGGATGTTATCTTTCAGTTTCAGTGCAGTAACAGACACAATGTCTAGAACTGGAGGCTCTCGGTATTGTCTTGGAAATGTTTTTTTGTACTGTTTTATGACTTCCCGGATCTGCAAAGACCACAGAAAAAGCCTTGTGTATGTATTTTCACAGGTATATGCTAAATGCTACCAGCTGCATCAGTGGTTGTTTTTCACCTGGGATAGAGTCAGATGACAAGAAATGATGTCATTCTGCAAGGTATCCTAGCACTAATATTTGAGATATTAAAGATCTCTCTGAGAGAGACGGAGTATTCTGTATTTTGTCTTTGACCTGACAGTATCATCTGGAAGACCCATTCACCACATCTGCCTTGCTTGCTCTGAAATATGTTATTAGGGTACAGCACTTTCTCTTAGATACAGTAAGGAATATAGCAAAGCTTAATTTAGATGTTTTTCCTTATTTGAGACTGTCCTGCAATTTTGTTTTAAATATTTCTTGTGGTTTTCAACTCTGGTGTTACTGTGATTATATACTGAGTATTTTCTTGTTCTTTTATTATTTATTATTAAATATATTTAGACCTTTCAATGTGGCTGATATTTGTAAGACATATTTAAGTTCTGAGAGTATTTGCATATTTATTTGGTGACACTGTGACCACTCCTAATAGCCTTGCTCTTGATCAAACTACCATTTGTATTAACAGTAACATTACAGAGTAAGATTGGACACCCTTTGTTAAGGGTCTTAGAGTAGCTGATAAGGAGTGGCTGGTGGCATGGGAAACTATCTTGTAGTCTGGGCAGAAGGGGGCATAGCTAGTAAACCCATGCCAGCCTTTCCCAGCTGTGTGCACATATCTATATACATCTAAACAGTTACAATAGTGTATGTACATTTCTGTTCTATACCACTAGGGTACACTGTGCTTACATTTTTAAGCTCAGTACTGTACAAACCCTGTTCAACACACATTTCTGTACCAGCAGTTTGATATACACATAACATAACTCAAACCTCAAAGAGTGTGTCAGCTACTTGGGCAGGGACACTAAGCACTGGTTAGACAGAGAGGTTGCTGGAGGTCTTGGGTTGACCACTCGGCTGAGATCTCAACTCTATAACTGTGCCAGTGGGGAGTCTTATTGGGGATCTGGAGAAAGAGAAAAACCAGCCCAAGACTGGTGCATCTGGAAATACTGTGTGTGTACTTGTCATCCTCCAAATGGATGTTCCCCACTGGTGCTAGTGGTGAGGACTGAGGCTTCTGACTACTGTTGCCAGTCATGGGGCATCACAGGCTCTATGTCAGATGGTTGACTTTTCAGAAGCTAAAAAAAATATCAAAGAAAATATATGATTGAGTTTCCAAAAGCTTTATTAAAAAAAAATCTACCTTTTTTCCACTTTTGCAGCTCCCTGCACCTTCCAATCCTGCAAATTATATATACCAACTCCAAGACTGCACTACAATGAGGAAAAGGGTAAATTTACCAATCCTCACTGAACTGCGATCTCCATTCAAAAGCTTTGAGTTTTTCAAAAACTTGATTATATGGTCTCCACCATAAGCCATTTGAGTTTCTGAAAACTAGATCAACTGATAGGGACTTGTGTATTCATATAGATTACTTATGAAAATGTTTTTAATTTCTGCATAAATGCATATTTGTTTTCTGCCCAGTCCCTGCTTTTTCTGATACATATTACTCCCTTATAGGATATGGCACTAAAAAAATCTGAGCAACATAAACGTGTGTTCTCAGATGCTGACAATGAGGTTATACTGCAGGCACTCCGTCAACATGGCTGATACCTCTTACTGAATGTCATGGCTGACAAGCCCTTCCATGACTGCATCTGGTGGCACTGCAGGCACTCCAACATGGCCAATACCTCTTACTGAAAGTCATGACTGACAAGCTCTTCCATGACTGTATCTGGTGGCACTGCAGGCACTCCATCAACATGGCCGATACCTCTTACTGAAAGTGACGGCTGACAAGCCCTTCCATGACTATATTTGGTGGCACTGCACGCACTCCATCAACATGGCTGATACTTTTTACTGAATGTCATGGCTGACAGGCCCTTCCATGACTACATTTGGTGGCACTGCAGGCACTCCATCAACATGACTGATATCTCTTACTGAATGTCATGGCTGACAAGCCCTTCCATGACTGTATCTGGTGGCACTGCAGGCACTCCAACAACATGGCCGATACCTCTTACTGAATGTCACGGCTGACAAGCCCTTCCATGACTGTATCTGGTGGCACTGCAGGCACTCCATTAACATGGCCAATACCTCTTACTGAATGTCATGGCTGACAAGCCCTTCCATGACTGTATCTGGTGGCACTGCAGGTACTCCAACATGGCCGATACCTCTTACTGAATGTTATGGCTGACAAGCCCTTCCATGACTGCATCTGGTGGCACATAGTTGTCGATGTGAATGCTGTGGGTGGCTATAGCTGTGACTACAATGGCATTAGACATTGCATCAGTGACATTTTCACTAAGCCAAAAAAGAGCCAGTCCTATAGCATGGGAATAGAGAGCTATGGGGTGTCTGCCACTGATGCTTCAGGCATGGCACTCATATATATCTATCTATCTATATATATATATATATATATATATATATTTTTTTTCTATATATATATATATATATGTGTGTGTGTGTGTATATATATATATATATAGAGAGAGAGAGAGAGCAGAGATGCATTTTATATTTTTTCTGAGTTATAAACACGTTTGTCGTTTATGCGGTATTTTCTGTTTCATGCGTATAATCGTCTCTACCATCTTCATTTCCTCAGTCGACGAGCATCTGGTACTGAAGTTCCATGAGCACGTGCAAATGCTATGGGCATAACTGTTTAGTGCTATTCATTTATAGAACTCATCTTTAACTTTACCTTAATGAGATTTTTAACTGCATTTGCATCTAGTATTGCTTAGGTCAGGGTTACATAGCATAGGTCTGACTTTTACTTGTATTTCTATTTATGTTGTGTTTTATTGCTATAATCACAGGTGAGCCTGCCACCGGCACTATGGAGCTGGCCTGATGTCAGAGTATCAGTAGCCTCTGATGATGATGACAGTGATGAAGACGCACAGTCTGAGTTGTAAAGAGTTAGTCAGACACTGAGGTTGTGGCTCCCACATTCCCTCCGCAGAGTTTAGACACAGTCATTATGCCTATGAATACCCATGACATGGAGTCCTCTACGACAGGACAACTTGATGGTGACATGATTTATGGGGGAAGTTGGCTTTGTAATTGCAGAGCTATCAGTCTCCCCTAGCCATAGTGAGGGCTAGTACCACACAGGGATGTTGGTAGACCTGCTCAGAGGAGACATTCTTTCGACTCACCCCTGATGCTGGTGTGTCAGTAGCTGTCATTCAACATATGCATATATGCAATACAGTATATATAACACAGCTGATTTCTCTGTACTAAATGTGACGATGTTCATATAAAACATGAACAGATAGGCATTAAGGTCATGAGTCTTTCAGAACTGCATTGCATGTGTATTTAGAACGCTGATGTTATAAGCTGCTTTGCTGTGTTTTCCACAGCCTTATAAAGTGTTTATATCTGTTTTTAAAGTGTTTAGCAGGAATTCGGACTCATAAGTTCCCAAAACACTAGCTGAGGCAAATATGTACATTTGTTTGGTGTAGACTAAAAATGCAGCAGTTTTAGTGCTGAATTGCACGTGTGCTTAGAACGCCAATGTTGGAGGCTGTTTTGCTGTGTTCTGATAGCCTTTATAGTGTTTTAAATCTGTTTTTAGAGTGTTTTACTGGGTTTGTGCCTCACATAAGTTTCTAAACCATTAGCTGAGGCAAACTATGTATATGTAGCATGTTGACTTAAACGCAGCAACTTACTGCTGCTTGGCTGCTTCGCTTTCCAGCAGAAACCGTATATTCTATTAAAAACACGCTGATTACCTTAAGTTACATTTAAACTGTTGTATGAGGAGTCACTATCTCTTAGTATCCATAGTATGCTGATTTAACATGGACTTGTAACCTTTAACTACTTTATATTCATTCTTGACCTAATTAAATGATCTAACTGAATCTTGACTGAAAACAAGTGTAGTAATGCTATGCTGAATAATGCTGCTAATTTTATTATTTATAACACCCTAGAGCTGATTTCTCTATATAACTGGAGTGTATGTTAGGCCTGCTTGTCTAGTGGTCATAACCCCATGCCTGAATGTGTCTCACATTGACTGTATGCTTATTTCCAGGAAGCTCCCCCTCTAACAAAACAAAACAAACCTCACCCAGAAAGGAGTAATCCTGTACCCAGTGCCCAAAGACACCTACCTGGGAGTGAACTATCATACTATAAGGTTAAGACCTGAAAATTGTATCTACATATAAATATTGTCAGAGTGCGCTCTGGGTCCAAAGGCACCTCTAGTTCATACCCCATAGCCTTAGACTACCTTTAATTTATCTAAATCCAATGAACAGTCTTAGCAGTTAGTGTGCTAATATTTAAACCTGTTTATACTCTTGGACACATTAATTTTTTCCTAGGTTCCCCCTTACTTTTGTTCTATAACCCTACAACAGTTTAACTATTTAAAATAAATAAAATAAGTACATATTTCAGATAAAAAAGAGTCAACTTCTTATATATCACATAATTTTTACCTTAGCCCTCTACTTGTTTGAATGAATTAGCCCTGCTCCGCTGGCCCTCACTGCGTTCGGGCTCGCTCTGCACCCCTCCCTGCCCCCAATTCCCACCCGCCCCCAGTACCTCTTCATTTATACGTACTTAGCCACACCCTTACTTCTACAACAACCTATTAACTCTAGTATCACTATTCCCTCCCTTCTGTCATCACTATCTATCTGTTAACGGCCCTCATTACCTCTCCACCCACTTCCCTTCCCCTCTAATTTTACATAATCCTCCTCAGTACTTGCGTTTCACAATAGTCAACCCAAATTTGCATACTACCATAATGTTACTATATACCCTACTACCCACCCTCATTGTAACCTATATCCTTACTTTGTATGAAACCCAACAACTTACCAGGTATCAGCTCCCTGTAGGACACACTATGACCCCAAATGAAAAACCAGCCTACTTCAATCATACATTAAACCAGGGCACTAAAGCGGGACTAAACTTATCCTCATTCACTCTCAAACACAGCAATAACCCACGCCGCATCAGTACTAAAGTCAAACGTTATGACAAACTTTTAAACAAACTTATGTGGATCACTAATTTATAATCTGTGGAGACATACACCCTAACCCAGGCCCTGCTACCCCTAACTCACCTTCTAACAGAGACAGCTATCACAGAAACATTATCAGCAGACCCACCAACTCCCTCTTGATAAGTATCAACAAAAAAATACATGAACTTCATGCCGTCCTAGCTGTCTATTCCCCCAAGATACTATGTCCATCTGAAACCTGGCTAAAACCATCTACCACTGATAATGAAATCCTTCCGCCTGTCTACAATCTACACAGACTGGATCGGGCTACGAGGAAAGGGGGGGGAGTAGCTATCCTCTATAAATCTGAACTGAATGTAACCACAGAAATAATTCAACCACCACAGATCAATAACTCTGAAATATTAGCTACCAAATTTCAACTTAACAAAAGTAAAAGCATTAACATTATCTGCATGTACATTGCCCCAGGAAACAATGTAGCCACACTTGAGGACACCCTTCACTGGCTATCCTCTCAGTACACCCAAGAAACCCTAGTCTTGGGAGATTTTAACATTGACTGGGTGTCCTGTTCCTCAAAATCTCCATCCATTCATATCAACCTCCATGCATTCACTCAAACCATAGTCACCCCTACCAGATTAGGCAAACATTCCCAAAAAGATAGTATACTGGACTGGATACTTGTAAATAGTAACCCCCAAATGTACACTGCAGGTACCCTCCCAGATGATCTAAGTGATCATCTCCTGACATATATAGTTAAAGAAAAAGCCACTATCCCACAACAACCCTTGTTCAGGAAAGTTAGAAGCAAAAGAGACCTTGATCCTGACAAATTTCAACTGGACCTTAAATCCTGCAACTGGACTCCACTAAAACATCTCCCCTTAGAGGAAGCTGTAACCTATTTTAACAAAAAATTTATTGAAATCCTTGACCTACAAGCTCCTGCCCACCTAAAAAGAACAAAAATGTAATATCGTACCTTGCCTTTCCAAAGAAAGAAGAACAAAAATTAACAGTAGAAATAAATTATGAGCTACCTGGCGTTCTACCAAAAATCCCCATGATCATAATAAATATAGGCATGCACAGAATGAAACAAAAAGACCTGTCTTACTGGACAAAATGCACTACTACTGCAGGTTACAGATGACTAATCAGAATAATCCTCAAAAGTTCTGGGCTGGGATCAACAAGTTACTGTATCCAGGTAAAACAATGACACCTAACCCAGCTGCCAACACTAATAAAACACCAGAAGAGGTTGCAGATAGATTTAATCATATCCTTACTGAAACTATTCAAGCTCTTGCCACCCAACTACCTCAAGGTTCCCCTGATGAAACTACCACTAACTCTAATAGCCAAAACTTATTCGGCTTTCAACCTGTATCAACCTCCTTTATTGGCAAGCTAATTAAAAAAACCAAAACCCACCACACTATCTGCTGACCAACTCCCAGCTGAATATCTACAAATGACAGCAGACGCCATTGCCTTTCCAATCTCTATCCTAATCAATTGGAACACATCTGAAGCCAAAATTCCTAACATCTGGAAAACATCTTATGTTATTCCACTACATAAAGGAGGTTCCTCTACTGAATACTCTAATTACAGGCCCATAGCCATACTCTCCTCACTTGCAAAGATTATGGAGAAATGTATACATAAACAACTTATGCAACATATACTGCAGAACAACCTGATGTCCGATACCCAACATGGCTTTCGGCTACATCATAGTACAATGACAGCCCTACTGTCCTTCTCTAACACCATTAATAATAACCAAAACAACAACCTCACTTCCTATGCCCTCTTCCTGGATCTTTCCAAGGCTTTTGACATGGTGGATCATCAACTTATGATTAGGACTCTGCAAACTCTCAGCTTACATCCCAAAGACCTTCTCTGGTTTAAATCCTATCTCAATGACAGGCAACAGGCAGTCCTCTGGCAGAATAAGCTCTCACATCTACTACCCAACACTACTGGAGTTCCACAAGGCTCCATATTAGGACCACTACTGTTTTCCATCTGTATTAATGATCTCCCTGCTATCATACCGAACATCAGCTGCATCCAATATGCAGATGACTCCACTCTGATCTGCTCAGCCACATCTCCAGATGATCTAAAGAAGTATACCCAGTCTACATTAACTGTTATAGAAAACTGGCTATCCAAACGTCGCCTACTACTTAATCCAAAAAAAACAAAACAAAATGCTCATATTCCCACCAACTCAAAGGTCTATACCCTTCTCTTTCACCATACAAGCAAAAGACGGGACAGTCATTTCCCCTGACCCCAATACTAAACTACTGGGTGTCAGTATAGACAATAATTTAAAATTCGACCTCCATGTAAGCCAAAACAATCAAAACCCTCAATAAAAAACTTGGTTCACTCTACAGAGTTAAATCCTTCCTCACCCCCACAGCTAAAATAGCCATTGCTCGCTCGCACCTACTTTCAACACTCCTATATGCCTCCCCCCTTCTAGCAAATATAAGTAAAACTGAAATGACTAGACTCACAACCTGCTATAATCACATTGCCAGGTTTGCTACAGGCGCTCCTTTCAGAACCCACCACTGCATCAACCTCAAACAGCTTGGATGGTTGGAATTTCCCAATCTTGTCAAGTATAACCTGCTGATATTGGCTAACAAAATCCTATATAACCCAAATAATACTCCAGCCCTTAGAAATCATATCCTCCCCGATAATAACACAAGACTGCTCTGCTCATCCAATAAGCTACAAACAACTAGAATTAACAATACTGCTGGCATGACCCTATTTGCAAATTCTGTAAGCAGAACCTGGAACAAACTTCCAGGTGCCATTACCATGCTCTCCTCCCCAGACCAATTTAAAGCCTTAATTAAACAACATCTGGAAGTAAAATGGATATGCCACTGTGACAAGCCTGGCTAAATCAACATCATGTATGTAATTTACTTATCTAATAGATACTGTTATCTTCTACTAACTTCAGAGAGGGAAATTTGTACAGCCTGCTGTCTGTATGTACTTTTATCTGTATTCCTCTTTTTCAACTACATTTATATCAACATTGTAAATATCATATATAACCATGTTTTTTATTCTCAACTGCTTTCATTCTTGTATTATGTTTGGAGCTTACCTCCCTGGGCCTCTGCTTAAAATGGACTCTGATTCCAGTTGGATTAACCCGGTCAACAAACGTAAAATAAATAAAATAAATAAATGCATAGCACCTTCATGGAGGTGTAGGTAAGTTCCACTAGGACCTTGGAAGAGGTAGTGAGAAAACTGCATGGCATGCATTCTGGTGTGTGAGATTGCCTGAACCATGTGTGGGAATCCTTGCAACAAATGAATGACACACTGGATCGTGCAGCCTTGATTGCCTGAACCATGTGTGAGAATCCTTGCAACAAATGAATGACACACTGGATCGTGCAGCCTTGATTGCCTGAACCATTTGTGGGAATCCTTGCAACAAACAAATGACACACTGGATCGTGCAGCCTTGATTGCCTGAACCATGGGTGGGAATCCTTGCAACAAATGAATGACCCACTGGATCGTGCAGCCTTGATTGCCTGAACCATGTGTGGGAATCCTTGCAACAAATGAATGACACACTGGATTGTGCAGCCTTGATTGCCTGAACCATGTGTGGGAATCCTTGCAACAAATGAATGACACACTGGATCGTGCAGCCTTGATTGCCTGAACCATGTGTGGGAATCCTTGTAACAAATGAATGACACACTGGATCATGCAGCCCTGATTGCCTGAACCATGTGTGGGAATCCTTGCAACAAATGAATGACACACTGGATCGTGCAGCCTTGATTGCCTGAACCATGTGTGGGAATCCTTGCAACAAATGAATGACACACTGGATCATGCAGCCTTGACTTCCTGAACCATGTGTGGGAATCCTTGCAACAAATGAATGACACACTGGATCGTGCAGCCTTGATTGCCTGAACCATGTGTGGGAATCCTTGCAACAAATGAATGACACACTGGATCGTGCAGCCTTGATTGCCTGAACCATGTGTGGGAATCCTTGCAACAAATGAATGACACACTGGATCGTGCAGCCTTGATTGCCTGAACCATGTGTGGGAATCCTTGCAACAAATGAATGACACACTGGATCGTGCAGCCTTGATTGCCCGAACCATGTGTGGGAATCCTTGCAACAAATGAATGACACACTGGATCATGCAGCCTTGATAGCCTGAACCATGTGTGGGAATCCTTGCAACAAATGAATGACACACTGGATCGTGCAGCCTTGATTGCCTGAACCATGTGTGGGAATCCTTGCAACAAATGAATGACACACTGGATCGTGCAGCCTTGATTGCCTGAACCATGTGTGTGAATCCTTGCAACAAATGAATGACACACTGGATCATGCAGCCTTGACTTCCTGAACCATGTGTGGGAATCCTTGCAACAAATGAATGACACACTGGATCGTGCAGCCTTGATTGCCTGAACCATGTGTGGGAATCCTTGCAACAAATGAATGACACACTGGATCGTGCAGCCTTGATTGCCTGAACCATGTGTGGGAATCCTTGTAACAAATGAATGACACACTGGATCATGCAGCCTTGATTGCCTGAACCATGTGTGGGAATCCTTGCAACAAATGAATGACACACTGGATCCTGCAGCCTTGATTGCCTGAACCATGTGTGGGAATCCTTGCAACAAATGAATGACACACTGGATCATGCAGCCTTGATTGCCTGAACCATGTGTGGGAATCCTTGCAACAAATAAATGACACACTGGATCGTGCAGCCTTGATTGCCTGAACCATGTGTGGGAATCCTTGCAACAAATGAATGACACACTGGATCGTGCAGCCCTGATTGCCTGAACCATGTGTGGGAATCCTTGCAACAAATAAATGACACACTGGATCGTGCAGCCTTGATTGCCTGAACCATGTGTGGGAATCCTTGCAACAAATGAATGACACACTGGATGATGCAGCCTTGATTGCCTGAATCATGTGTGGGAATCCTTGCAACAAATGAATGACACACTGGATGATGCAGCCTCGATTGCCTGAACTATGTGTGGGAATCCTTGCAACAAATGAATGACACACTGGATCGTGCAGCCTTGATTGCCTGAACCATGTGTGGGAATCCTTGCAACAAATGAATGACACACTGGATCGTGCAGCCTTGATTGCCTGAACCATGTGTGGGAATTCTTGCAACAAATGAATGACACACTGGATCGTGCAGCCTTGATTGCCTGAACCATGTGTGGGAATCCTTGTAACAAATGAATGACACACTGGATCCTGCAGCCTTGACTGCCAGAATCATGTGTGGGAATCCTTGCAACAAATGAATGACACACTGGATCATACAGCCTTGATTGCCTGAACCATGTGTGGGAATCCTTGCAACAAATGAATGACACACTGGATCGTGCAGCCTTGATTGCCTGAACCATGTGTGGGAATCCTTGCAACAAATGAATGACACACTGGATCGTGCAGCCTTGATTGCCTGAACCATGTGTGGGAATCCTTGCAACAAATGAATGACACACTGGATCGTGCAGCCTTGATTGCCTGAACCATGTGTGGGAATCCTTGCAACAAATGAATGACACACTGGATCGTGCAGCCTTGATTGCCTGAACCATGTGTGGGAATCCTTGCAACAAATGAATGACACACTGGATCCTGCAGCCTTGATTGCCTGAACCATGTGTGGGAATCCTTGCAACAAATGAATGACACACTAAATCCTGCAGCCTTGATTACCTGAACCATGTGTGGGAATCCTTGCAACAAATGAATGACACACTGGATCCTCCAGCCTTGATTGCCTGAACCATGTGTGGGAATCCTTGCAACAAATGAATGACACACTGGATCTTGCAGCTTTGATTGCCTGAACCATGTGTGGGAATCCTTGCAACAAATGAATGACACATTGGATCGTGCAGCCTTGATTGCCTGAACCATGGGTGGGAATCCTTGCAACAAATGAATGACACACTGGATCGTGCAGCCTTGATTGCCTGAACCATGTGTGGGAATCCTTGCAACAAATGAATGACATACTGGATCGTGCAGCCTTGATTGCCTGAACCATGTGTGGGAATCCTTGCAACAAATGAATGACACACTGAATCATGCAGCTTTGATTGCCTGAACCATGTGTGGGAATCCTTGCAACAAATGAATGACACACTGGATCGTGCAGCCTTGATTACCTGAACCATGTGTGGGAATCCTTGCAACAAATGAATGACACACTGGATCGTGCAGCCTTGATTGTCTGAACCATGTGTGGGAATCCTTGCAACAAATGAATGACACACTGGATCGTGCAGCCTTGATTGCTTGAACCATGTGTGGGAATCCTTGCAACAAATGAATGACACACTGGATCGTGCAGTGTCTGTAATGGAAGTCTGCTGTCATGGGTTAGTCTCCATGTGGCCAAAGAGCTGTTAGTTGACATTGGCCATGCCAGATTCCACTCCTGTAGTGGTACTACTTGCAACGATCCATTAGTGATTGCTGTGTCCACAAAATGACATTGTAGACCACATGTTTGTGGACTGGATGGGAGATAGGAAATTCACCATGGGGATCACGTAAGTTGCCCTGCTAGACAGGGGACCAGTGAAGTAAAATTCCTAGAAAAATAGCCGGAGAAATGTTATTGCTAGGCTTGTATAGGCCCTAGGGCCAATAGCCTAGTACCAACCTATGTAATTGTGACAAGAGCTTATCCAGCAAACATTGTTCACTTCCAGGAAGCACCCTAGCTTCTAGGCAGGATCAAAGAACTAGCAGTGCAACTCCCGGGAGTGGGAGGTCATGTGGTCAGGGGTGGTGGCAGTGAACTAAGTCCTCTACAATGCAAGGCTCACACCTGCCTAGGATACCAGTGCTTTGTGTTCCTGCAGACTCACACACAGGACAACTCATCTTGACCCCACCCACACACATGTATATGACTCATTAAAACTGAGTTCTTTACACATGAGGCTACTGGTCCTCACAATGCATACTTGCTGTTAACCTCCTATCTCTCTGTCTCACACACTTCTTTGGCGTAAGGCTTGCTTTCTTGTTATTAAAAATCTCATCACTCATACTTTTTACAAGGGAACAAGGATATTCTCTCTCCAGAAACATATTCTCCAATTTTTCCCTTTCAAAATCAAAGACTTCCCTATCTGATATAATTCTGGCCAGTCCTACAAATTAGCCAGTTACCAAACTCTTTCTTGTGTGTGAATGGATGGGCACTATGGAAACAGCTATATATATTATAGAAGGTTGGTTTTCTATATATTGTAGATGAAAAACCATCTTCCTTTATCCATTCTAACTAAAACATGTACATCCACTCAAAATATTCTATTTTTTTCTAATCCCTATACATTTTTATTAAAGGATAAGTTTAAAAAATCCACAATTTCTTATTCCTTCCAGCATTAGTCTCCAATGTTCTCTCACTTTTGTACGCTTCAAACTTTACTTTTAATATACTTATTTCTTTACTAGTATAATAAATTGTATTTCCACACAACGGTATAAATCTTGGCTCTAAATGATTGTCATTGTTCAAGTGATACCCTTATCCCATGTGCAAATATGGGAAAAAGGGATTATGGATGGATGGATTTTCTTAATTTCACCAAATCCTCGGCTTTTCATCTTATTTAGATGCAGCACAGCTTTGCATAACAATTAACTTGCATTACAATTTCCTTCGTGCATTCCTTATTTTTAGTCACAATATCTAGATCATCTGGTTATGACGACCAAGCATGGATTACGATTCCTTTGTATTTCTCTCAGATTGCTCCTCTCATTCAGCACGTTTGAATTATTGCACCCATCACCAGTACAAACACATACTCAATGAACAACCTTGTTTAACTCCTCACCAAATTCATACCATGTTTTTATAACATTTACACTTTTCTTATCCCATATGCTTGTAGAACCTTCCTTTCAACCTCATTTTCCTTCAAAAATCATATCACTTACTTCACATATACTGGCATTTCTTTCACCTCTACTCCACTCCTTCTAACTTCATCTGTACTTTCTGCATCCTTTTTTGAATTATTTTCATAAAAATATAGTCTGTATTTCCTAATATTGTTAGTCTCTAGTTTATATGTTTCTTTCTTCCTTTTTCCATATAAGTTTAATTACCTCAACACAAATTCCTCCTTCTTTTACACATTTCTCTAACTGTTCATTTAATAGTTAATAAAACACTGTTGTTTTATTTTCATTAAATCTATACATAACTTAGTCCATCCACTCCTGGTGTTGATTCCTTACCACATTTTCTTGTGCAATACTTCTAAACCACTTTCCATTTTCAGATAATTTTAAGTATTTTAGGTATTTTTCACAATCCATTCCCTTCCCTTCTTCTC
The DNA here is from genome assembly GCF_019279795.1 of Protopterus annectens. Classification (NCBI taxonomy): domain Eukaryota; kingdom Metazoa; phylum Chordata; order Ceratodontiformes; family Protopteridae; genus Protopterus; species Protopterus annectens. The sequence goes on along the minus strand of NC_056747.1, from coordinate 6,695,773 downwards.
TCTCATACATTTTCCCACCATTTCCGTGACTTATCCTTAGTTATATTTAATATGACCTTCTGTCTCCATCTTTCTGTTTCTTGTTTTTACCTGTTTCTACAAACATAGTGAAACTTCCTGCAAACAGTGTTTTTAATATGTCTCTTAGTCATATTAGTATATGCAGAAACTACAATTAGACTTAGACATTTTCATTTAAGCCACAGATTACTACCTCTTTTAGGTATTACTATTGTCACATCTCTTTATTTCTCCATTCTTATGGAAATCCCCATCCCTAAATACAAAGAACTCCTCACTGACCACATAATCTTCCATCCCATATATCCCTATATACATAGAACTCCCCACTGACCAGATAATCTTCCATCCCATATATCCCTAAATACATATAATTCCCCACTGACCACATAATCTTCCATCCCATATATCCCTAAATACATAGAATTCCCACTGACCACATAATCTTCCATCCCATATATCCCTAAATACATAGAATTCCCCACTGACCACATAATCTTCCATCCCATATATCCCTAAATACATAGAATTTCCCACTGACCACATAATCTTCCATCCCATATATCCCTAAATACATAGAATTCCCCACTGACCACATAATCTTCCATCCCATATATCCCTATATACATAGAACTCCCCACTGACCACATAATCTTCCATCCCGTATATCCCAAAATACAAAGAACTCTCCACTGACCACATAATCTTTCATACCATATATCCCTAAATACAAAGAACTCCCCACTGACCATATAATCTTCTATCCCATATATCCCTAAATACATAGAACTCCCCACTGACCACATAATCTTCCATCCCATATATCCCTAAATACATAGAGTTCCCCACTGACCACATAATCTTCCATCCCATATATCCCTAAATACATAGAACTCACCACTGACCACATAATCTTCCATCCCAAATATCCCTATATACATAGAACTTCCCACTGACCACATAATCTTCCATCCCATATATCCCTAAATACATAGAACTCCCCACTGACCACATAATCTTCCATCCCATATATCCCTAAATACAAAGAACTCCCCACTGACCACATAACCATCTATCCCATATACCCCTAAATACAAAGAATTCCCCACTGACCACATAATCTTCCATCCCATATATCCCTAAATGCATAGAAATCCCCAATGACCACATAATCTTCCATCCCATATATCCCTAAATAGATAGAATTCCCCACTGACCACATAATCTTCCATCCCATATATCCCTAAATACACAGAACTCCCCACTGACCACATAATCTTCAATCCCAAATATCTCTATATACATAGAATTCCCCACTGACCACATAATCTTCCATCCCATATATCCCTATATACATAGAATTCCCCACTGACCACATAATCTTCCATCCCATATATCCCTAAATACATAGAATTCCCCACTGACCACATAATCTTCCATCCCATATATCCCTAAATAGATAGAACTCCCCACTGACCACATAATCTTCCATCCCAAATATCCCTATATACATAGAACTTCCCACTGACCACATAATCTTCCATCCCATATATCCCTAAATACATAGAATTCCGCACTGACCACATAATCTTCCATTCCATATATCCCTAAATACATAGAATTCCCCATTGACCACATAATCTTCCATCCCATATATCCCTAAATAGATAGAACTCCCCACTGACCACATAATCTTCCATCCCAAATATCCCTATATACATAGAACTTCCCACTGACCACATAATCTTCCATCCCATATATCCCTAAATACATAGAATTCCCCACTGACCACATAATCTTCCATCCCATATATCCCTAAATAAGTAGAATTCCGCACTGACCACATAATCTTCCATCCCATATATCCCTAAATACATAGAATTCCTCACTGACCACATAATCTTCCATCCCATGTATCCCTAAATACATAGAATTCCCCACTGACGACATAATCTTCCTTCCCATATATCCCTAAATACATAGAATTCCCCACTGACCACATAATCTTCCATCCCATATATCCCTAAGCACATAGAACTCCCCACTGACCACATAATCTTCCATCCCAAATATCCCTATATACATAGAACTTCCCACTGACCACATAATCTTCCATCCCATATATCCCTAAATACATAGAATTCCCCACTGACCACATAATCTTCCATCCCATATATCCCTAAATACATAGAATTCCCCACTGACCACATAATCTTCAATCCCAAATATCCCTAAATACATAGAATTCCCCACTGACCACATAATCTTCCATCCTATATATCCCTAAATACAAAGAACTCCCCACTGACTATATAATCTTCCATCCCATATATCCCTAAACACACAAATCCCCACTGACCACATAATCTTCCATCCTGTATATTCCTATAAACATAGAACTCCCCACTGACCACATAATCTTGCATCCCATATATCCCTAAACACATAGAACTCCCCACTGACCACATAATCTTCCATCACATATATCCCTAAATACACAGAACTCCACACTGACCACATAATCTTCCATCACATATATCCCTAAATACATAGAATTCCCCACTGACCACATAATCTTGCATCCCATATTATTGTCATTCTTTCTTCACACATTTTGCATCCAACAAACATATCACTTCCATACTTAGTCTTACACCTCTCAGTCACTACCAGGCATCTGATATCATTTTAATACTATTTACATTTGATGCCAGTTTTCCTGTACTATTCCTTTCCTTTTACATCCTTTTTACTTCCATCTTTTACTTTCCTTTTCTTTCTCCTCACTCTTTGGATAATTGACACTATCATTTTGTCTTGTTCCTCTCCTGTTTCTGATTCTCTCTCATTTCCTTTGTCATTCCCAAATGCCGCATACCTGCTTTTACTCTGCACCTGTAGATTTTCTCCTTGTAAAACAGTCCTACTTTAGTTATGTCATCCTGGAACTCATAAACAATGACACTGGTAATCTCCAAACTCTGGACCCCACCCAGTTCGGGTTTGTAAAAGGCACATCATGTCTCCTAAACCTGATAGGCTTCTTTGAAGCAGTCACCAAAGCCGTAGACGTGAGTAAGGTGGTTCACACAGCCTATCTAGAGCTCGCCAAGGTCTTCGACATCATCCTCCACTCTGGAATTATAGATAAACTCACTAAACTAGGTATAAATCCCTATGTCACAAGATGGGTTGCCAAATGGCTCACTGACAGAACCCACACTGTGAAAGTAGTAAGAGTCCAACTCCAACTTCAGACCAGTGACAAGTGGAGTACCACAGGGTTCAGTCCTGCTTCCTCTCCTGTTTGGTATCTACTTCTCTGAAGTACAGGCTAACACAGAAGTTCTTTGGCTAATGAAGTTTGCAGGTGACTGCAAACTAGGAGCCAAAATTGAAACTCCTAAAAATGTGGACATCCAACAAAAGGGCTTCACTGAGACAGATGCCTGGTGTCAAAGCCATGGCCTCAAGCTTAATGCCAAAAAGTGCATTGTCATCCCCTTTGGTAAAAACTCTGTACCCATGAACTACCACATAGGCGGTAGTCTACTTAACACCAAAAGTGTGATAAGAGACCTTGGGACACAGGTGGACAGTAGTCTCTCCTTTGATAATCACATCGCCACAGTGGTCAGGAAATCCCTCTACATGGCACACCTCATCAAAAAAGGTTTCTCATCCAGAAAAAAAAAGAGGTAATTGTTCCCCTCTACTCATCACTCATTAGACCCATTATAGAGTACAATGCCCCTTTTGGTATGTACCTCACAAGACATCTACAACAACTGGAAAGGCCACAGAAATACCTCACAAAGAGGATTACTAGCCTCAAACAGATGCCCTACACAGACCGACAAAAAAAACTCCAGCTTTAGTCCGTCGCATATCGCCTACTCAGAGGCGATCTCTGCCTAACATACAAAGCTATGTCAAACCCAGACCTGTTGGACATGTTCCACTTAAAGAACTCCCAATCCCTCTGAGCTACACACTCTAGGGACCTAAACCTTGTCACCACAATAAACAGAACATGCTGGAGGGATAGATTCCTGTCCCAGAGACTTCCCATACTCTGGAACAGACTATCTATCTATATCAAACAGAGCTCCTCATTAGCACTCTTCAAGAAAAATCTTGATGATTGAATGGGTAATAGGAAACTCACTCCGGGGATCTGTAGTTCTGCTTGACAGGGGCACAGGAAAATAATTTTCTTGAGTGGCGAAAGCCAGGGTACCTTTTTGGCTAGGCTTGTATAGGCCCTAGGGCCAACTGCCTAGTACCTACCTATGAACCATACTTTTTCCTCAGTCATTTTCCCATAATACTTTCTTCACCAATATCTTCAGTAATATTCTCATTTGAGAGTTTTAGTTCTGCATAGTTTTCATATACTCTTTTTCTAACACAGGAAGTCTTATCAAAAAGTGCCCAAATTCATTTTTACATTTTGTTTTACGATTCCTAGAAGTATGACCCCTCTCCCTACATTAATCACATCTTTTTTTATTACAGTTTTGCACATAATAACTGTCACCACATAACAACAAGCCTTAAGTTGACCTCAGCACATCACACTTCCCCTTTTCTCATTGCCAGATATTATAAGTGAAATATGCTGAATTTTATACTCGTGCACGTCTGTGGTCGCCCGTACCTCTTGCCCACCATCCAAACATTTCTTTCATCATAAATGTTTAAGTGCATTCACTTTGCTTTAACAGTCAAAAAAGCTTCACTCCAGTATTTCTATATCAAAGAATTCTGAATTGTAGGTTTATCTTTTTTTAATTGGAGTCCTAAGTTGTGAAAAATAGCAATTCCATGGGGATACTAATTTATTTTCTCAGGTTCATTTACAAGTCTTTCCAATAAAATAAATATTTCAAAAGTACTTCACAAACAAATTCTTTACGTTAATAAATGAATGCTCTTACTGTTGTGTAACTGAAACCCCCCTGGGAAAATAACACCACCCATAAGTGAATATATAATTACACCGCAATTATGTTTTAATTCTTAACATTGGTGACCTCTTCTGATTCTGTTGGTCTTCTACTTATCTCTTCTTCTGTACTGGCATATTTTTTTTTACCTTTGTTTATGATATCAGCATATGACAAATTCTTTTTACCACCCAACAAATGACTCTACTGCAGGGGTATACCCTTAAAGCTGGCTTCACAACCAGCTGAACATTCCCCCAAGCTCTCTCCTTCATCTTCACTGGTCTAAACTCCTTCTCTAGCTTGCAGGCAGTCCATCCTCCACTACCTCCCCAGCACCAGATCAACCATCACACTTCTAATACTCCAGCTTGCGTCCAGTCCATCATTTATCTCATCTTTACTCATTATCATCAGCACTGGCATTTCCAATCCTCCTCCATCCAACTCTGCAACCATCATTTCCTCTCTTTCAATTTCAGATTGTTTAACCAATACATTTTGTCCCTTCACCCTTGACCTGCTCTCTGTGCTCCTCTTTCATCTTGGAAATCTTCAAGGCTGGCAGCAGCCCTTTGGCACAAGCTGGGGTTTGAAAAGAGTAGGGGAAATTCCCTGGTGCCCTGGCCAAATTTCCACAAGTTAATGTAAATACCACCTTGGGTCTGCCCCAAAAAGAGGCCACTGGCCTAGTAGGACTAACCCGTCAACAAAAGCATACATAAAATAAATAAAAATTAAATCAATAAAATAAACATATTAATATATTTTGGCGTAGAGAAGAAATAAAAAATAAAAAAATAAAACAACTCCTCCCTATTGACTGGAGTATATAGACCATACAAAACCATGAAAAGATATAACATATTTGAAAGCTGTAAAACAGTTGTTGCTGCCAAACAAAAGAAAAGTGTTTAACAATTAAAGGTATTAGTCTGTAACCGATGCAGTTGGCTTTTCTCCACTGTCTCTCTGGCAGACTTAAGTGCCTGACAGCTTTCAAAGAACTATTTTTTTTCTGCAGTTTACACTAGAGTAGCTGCAACTTCGCATACTACAAAGAATTATCGCTAACAAGCTGAAATCATTGCAAAATAGTTAGGCGCTCTCCACATGCATGCCAAGATTCATCTCTTGAGTTGTGATCTCCAGGTGATTTTTTTACCTCCATGTCTTAAACACATAAGTTTATCGCTAACAAGCTCAAATCATTGCAAAATAGTTACGCGCTCTCCACATGCATGCCAAGATTCATCTCTTGAGTTTTGATTTCCAGGTGATTTTTTTACCTCCATGTCTTAAACACATACGTTTATGATCACCATTTAGATTGATTTATTTGTGTTGCATTGAATACTATCTAGCTGGAAGTTGTGGCTCTGTTTTTTTTCAGTTAATGCTTGTTAGAATTCTTGAACAGACAGTGATAACTAGGGGTAGTTTACTTCACTGCTATTCGGTTTCTGCCTTATATAAGTGGTACATTTTGGATTATTTTCTGCTTAAACTCTGAGCTTTGGTCAGCTAAAGCCTACATGAAATCAAATCAACTGGACGTATAACTGAATTTAAGTAAATCTTTATCTGCCCTTTTTCAAATAATACAGCATTTAACTTGATTTATCTGTGTTGCATTGAATACTATCTAGCTGGAAGTTGTGGCTCTGTTTTTTTTCAGTTATTTCCTCACCCACCCTCCTTGCTTTTGTTTTGGTGTTAATCTTGGTGGCTTTGAAACTGCCTGCCCCTCTTGTAAATTTGCATTTTGATACTCCTCCTGGGCTCATCTCATTTACTCACGCAAAAAAAATTGCACTTTTTTCATCTGCTTTTACTGTATTTGTGTTTCTTCCTACTTTATTTTGTTTAATTGCACTTTATTCATCTGCTTTTACTGTATTTGTGTTTCTTCCTACTTTATTTTGTTTTTGTGTCATCTTAAAAGTACCCAATTGTATTTATTACTGCTTGGTGTAATCATCATTCTAAGCCTTTTGGTTTAAGCACTTGGGCTTCAGACCAGTTGTTTTACATTAAGAAGGTTTATGGTCTGCACTGTTGTGGCAGGACAGGTAGCTAAGTTGGGAACTGCTGATTGAGGGCTCAGTGTCTGTTATTCTAAATGTGTATTAGTTCTGGTTTAAGCACTTGGGATTCAGGCCAGTTATTTTACATTAAGAAGGTTCGTGGTCTGCACTCTTGTGGGAGGATAGACTGGACTCTGCCCTTCTGAGCTGGGAATTTTTGGTTAAAGGCCTATAGTGCTTGCATATTTTAAGTGTTTCTTACTGAAACTGATGTGCCTTGTTTGCTGTAGCATAGACTAGATCCAGGCCTGCTGAATCTACCTTTGTTTGTATAACTTGAGAACTAATCCAGGCCTTCTTTTTTGGAGAAGGTTCCCCTGCACCCTAGTGGCAGGAGTGTGCAGTTAGAACTTGCCTGATTGAAGACTACAAGAACAGGGCTCAGTTTTGAGATTTTTTACTGGTTAATTGGGTAATTTGTTTAAAAGTCTTTTCTGATTGCTTGTAGTTATCTAAAGCTGTTTTAAGTGTATTTTTTACTGTTTGTAGTCATTTAAAGCTGTTTTAAGTTTATTTTTTACTGTTTCTGTCTTATCTTTAAAAAAATGTTTTTCCTTGTTTCCTACCTTTCTAAGCTAGTATAGTCCAGTTTTCAGGCTAGTGCTGAATTTAGGGCTGTGTTACAAGTTTCTGAGTTGCCCATACCTTACTTGGATAGAGGGAGGTTTCTCTGTTCATCTGTGAGAGAGGGAGCTTTGAGCAGCCATCTGTCCCTGGAGGAGTGGTTCCAGCCCAGAAGTTAGTAGTTTATAGGCCATTTTGGGCTAATTTCTATCTATTTCATTTCCCTGCTGTAAAAACCACATTTACACGGTTCTGCACGTCTGGGCAGCGCCGGTTAGCTAGGGCTAAATTTATCCCAGCTCCACCAAGTCTCCTCTTCAGTTTTTTCCCTTGAAAGTAGTCTAACTCTCAACCTAAACACTTAAAAAGCATCCTACAGTTCGGCACTTGCTCAGACCTAATAGCAAGCACTAATATACCCCAACACTTGATTGCCCAGCAGGGCAAGGCTCATTACTCATCCCTCACCAACCAAGCAACTAAGCAGCTCACCCTACTATTCAGGCATGACCAAAGGGGAATTTCAGGTATACTCTCCAGTCCAGCTGGTGAACCTGGGTATCCTGAGGCAATGTTATAACTGCCTCACGTACAAAGACAAACCTCTCCTCCTACCACAAAACATTAACATATGCGAGAGATGCAATTATATAACTAAATTGGAGACTAAGCTCTCTCCACCCAAGATTGGAACAGGCAGTCATGAGGAGAAGGTTAACACTTGCACCACACCTCCAGCCTCACACAGACATACTAAACCAGCACTGGCAAAAAATACACATAAATACACAAAGTCACACTCAGAGGCTCTAAATAAAAACCTGCAAAAGCATCACAGACCTCCAAAGCAGAGACCCAAAAAACCTGCATCTCCAGTCACAAACCAGACAACACATAAAACACAAAATCAGTGTGCCACACAATCACAGCCCTTAAGGCGAAATAACATACCTAACATACTAGTAATAGGCGACTCTATAGTCAGGCACACTGACGTCCCACTTACTAGGCTGGACAAGGAGAAGGTTACTGTTAGCTGCCTGTCGGGAGCCAGAATCCGCCAAATAACAGAAGCACTCAGGTCACTCCAGAACAAGTACAAATATGACTCTGTCATTGTTCATGTTGGTATGAATGACCTCAGACGTACCTCCCTGGACTACATGAAAAGAGACATGGAAGAGCTCTCTGATCATGTAGCCCAGGCAGGTATGACCCTGACCCTGAGTAGCATCCTGCCATCACCAAGAATGATACCGCAGTATAAAGAAAAAATGATCAATTTCAACAATTGGCTAAGCTTCTGGTGTCATTCAAAGGGGATCCAGTGTCTATCAGCCTGGGACGACATGCTCGACAGGCCTCGTTGCTTTGCAAGAGACAGCTTGCACCTGTCACCCCTAGGCTTTCGAATACTGGCCAAGGCTCTTGCTGCCCCCATAGTGCCTTTTTTAGGCAAGGCTCAAAAGTCAAACCCACCTCCGTAAACAGCACAAACAAAAAAATGAGGGTTACGCTACTCAACGCCAGGAGTTTAAATCTCAAAATGCACACGCTTAAAGCACTCCTCAGTATGGAAAACATCGACAACTGTGCAGTAACTGAAACCTGGTTCAAGGATCCACAGAGCACCCCAGAACTACTGGGCTACAACTCATACCACACATTTCAGCCACAGAACATGGACTGAAACACAAAAGGAGGGGGTGTATCCATATTCATCAAGGATACCTACACCTCCAGGTTAGTGGCGCAGCATGATACCTCTGAGATCATCCATGTGCAACTAACATCAAGCAAATCTGCAATGCAAATAGTGGTCTATTACAGATCACCCTCCATGACCCAGGACCACTACTCCGCCTTTCTGGAGACACTGGAAAACATGAAGGTCCTACCGAAAACCCTGATATTGGGCAATTTCAATTACCCTACCGTTAACTGGGAACACTACTCAATACAAACTCCCAGGTCCAGCGCTTCCTGGAAATTATCAACTCAAATGCCCTGGATCCCCTATCCAGAGGTAAACTCCCCTACCAGAGGTGAAAACATATTGGACCTAGTCATCATCAACATGGGCAACAGGTGTTCCACACCAGAGGTCAACCAGTCACTGGTTAGATCAGACCATAAACTAATCACTCTGGATGTCCACACCACACCACCACATCCAACCAAGGAAACTACAGTGAAAAACTTTTCTATAGCAAACTTCACCTTACTTAAGACAGAGGTGGTAGGTTTCACAGCCCCCACGCTAAAGGATAACAGTGTCCAAGATACAGGAACCTTTACAAATGCACTCTATGAGCACCTACAAAGATTCATGGATCATGTCATCCCTAGCAAAACCAAGACTCACTCCCCTAAGAGAAGGAAACCAGTCTGGTCGACCCCTGCCATAAACAGGCTATACAAAAGGAGGAGGAAACTAGTTCAGAAAAAAAGCAAATCCCAAGAAGGAAAGACATCCCTGATCAGTATCAGTAAGAAACTAAGGTCCCTCATAAAATCCTCCAAGGCTAACTTCGAAAGAAAAATAGCCAAGGATTCGAAAGATAACCACAAAGCCTTCTTTAGCTATGTCAAGAATCAAAATGGCAACTCACAGATATGCTCTGAGCTAATGCAAAATAGCACAAAATATTGAACCCACTGATATTGCCAACATCCTAGCAGCTAGATTAATTGCAAACTTCACCCCCTTCTCACCCCCCCAAAAGAGCCCACAACAACACCGGAAAAGTGTAGTGTCCCGGAAATCACAGACGCACAGGTGAAAACAGCCCTTTCAAAAGCCAAAAGCACAGCATCAATGGGGCCAGATGGTGTCCCAGGCTGCTTCTTGCACGAACTACAGAACAAACTAACCCCCCACCTAAACACACTGTTCAACATCAGCCTCTCCACAGGCTACATGCCCATAGAATGGTGCACAGCAACTGTTCTTCTGCTCCACAAAGGAGGGGCCACAACTGACCCTGGTAACTATCGCCCCATAAGCCTGACAAGCATGGTCTGCAAGGCTATGGAGCGCATCATCATGGAACTCATTAACAAAGAAATTGGGAACCTCCAAACACTTGATCTGACCCAGTTCGGCTTTGTTAAGGGCAGATCATGCCTACTAAATCTGGTTGACTTTTTCGAGACAGTCAACAAGGCCATAGATGAGGGGAAGGTAGTTCACACAGCCTACCTTGAGCTCGCTAAGGCTTTTGACACCATTCCCCACTCGGGAATAATAGAAAAACTCACCAGCCTGAACATAAACCCCAATGTCATTAGATGGGTTGCCAACTGGCTTACAGACAGAACTCACATGGTAAAAATAGCAGGCTCCAGGTCCGACTCTAAACCAGTCACAAGTGGTGTTCCACAAGGCTCGGTCCTGGGACCCCTACTGTTCGGCAGATACTTCTCAGAAGTACAGGCAAACACAGGAGGACTATGGCTAACCAAGATCGCCGATGACTGCAAACTGGGAGCCATAATTGACTCTCCAGCTGACAAGGACATTCTCCAAAAGGGCCTTACTGAGATGGACACCTGGTGTGAAAGTCATGGTCTCAAGCTAAATGCCAAAAAATGCATAGTCATCCCATTTGGGAAAAACAAAACACCCATGAATTACCACATAGGTGGCAGCCTCCTTAATACAGAAGACGTAATGAGAGATCTGGGGATCCAGGTAGATAGTAATCTCTCCTTTGACAATCATATTGCCAAAGTAGTTAGGAAATCCTTCTATGTAGCCCATCTAATTACTAAAGGGTTTGCATCTCGAAATAAAGAGGTTATAGTGCCCCTCTACTCGTCACTCATCAGACCCGTCATAGAGAACAATGCCCCGTTTGGGATGTACCTCACAAGACACTTCCAACAGCTGGAAAGACCACAAAAGTACATCACAGAGAGGATTACTGGTCTCAAACATATGTCTTATGCAGCCGAAATGGAAAAACTCCAGCTGTACTTAGTGGCATATCGCTTACTCAGAGGTGATCTCTGCCCGACTTACAAAGCCATGTCCAACTCAGAATTGATGGACATGCTCCACCTAAAGAAATCCAAGTCCCTGCAAGCCAGTCACTCTAGTGAGCTAAACCGCGCCACAACAATAAATAGAACATGCTGGAGGGATAGATTCCTGTCACAGAGACTCCCCATGCTTTGGAAGAAAATTCCTAACTACATTAGGCAGAGCCACTCATTAACACTCTTCAAGAGAAACCTTGACGAGTGGATGGGTAACACAAAATACACTGCTGGAATCACTTCATTGGCTCTTCTTGACAGAGGCTCAGTTAATTAAGCAACGGGGTGGAGAAAGCTGACACACTCTGGCTAGGCTTATAAATGCCCTCGGGCAGATAGCCTAGTACCTACCTATGAACTTATCACAGACCCAATCCCAAGCCTTTATTTCTGTTTCTTAAAATGGTAATGAACAGAGTTCTAGTTTAAAGAGAAATCCAATTTTTTTCAGTTGAATCAATGTTTAAAGAAGTCTTCCATACAGAAGAAAGTGCCCAACTGTAATATATCTCTAGATTTTTTTGTAATTTCTAGAAGTTTTAGCACTGTTTTCACTTTAATAAAAGATTTTCCACATTGTAACTTTGTGCAAGTGTCATATTTGCATTTATTCTCTAATTTTGCCAGTAATCTCAATGTGTTATTACTCACAATGTATCAATGCCGTAACACCTATGTCCCGGAAGGAGCTTCATTTTTCAGAGAATTAACCAAATTCTTCAAATGGGTATACATTACTTACCTAAATGTTGCAGCAACACGGATGTGGCAAAAATATCCAAAGATGCCAGCAAAGCTTGATACCATTAAAATACAAATGCCATTTTTATTTTGGAAAATACACATTCTTCTCAATATATGGGCAGTGTGATAGTTTATAAAGTAACTATAAAGGTTAATAACATTCTCTCTCTCCAGTTTTTAAACAAAAATGCCTTCAAGGATTTTCATTACCTCATTTTTTCTTTTAACTTTACAGTCTTGTTAATGAGCTATCAATAGACACCTTGATACTGAGAAAGGGTGTAGACCCAAAAGCTTTGCCATGTTGTGTGCAATTCCAAATTAAAGGTTTTACTGGTGTTTGAGAACAGGCATTTTTCTCTGACTTTTGCGTTTGGTCTACTGAGCTCATTTACACAGTTTGGGACCTTTCTTGTTGTGCCTTTCTCTTGTGGCAGAGGTCATAGCTGAGAAAAAACAGTTTGACAAATTAAAAAAATTACATATCTATATGGTATTCATATTATATGGGATATATATTTATTATATAATGGTGCATTCCTGTAAAATGCAGTTTGCCACAGACTGTTCATCAAATATGGTTTAGAAAAAATATGTAAAGATAGCATTCAATGACTACAGAACAAATAACAGGTTTGACATGAGAGCGGACCCACTGGGCCATTTCATACAAAGTTGGCTAACAAGCACTCTGCCTTCAGTTAAATTATAGCTCAGCCATTTAACAATTATAAAATGGAATGTCGTGTATGCAATCCTGAGATGTTGGTACATTTCAGAACTTACCATTATGGCTTAGTTCAGAAGAATGTCGCTGTTTAATCCATATGTTATTCTTCTATTGTTATTTTTTGACTCATGACTATTCACTTCCAAATGGTTAAACACTCTCTGCCTTCTAGTTTAGTGTAGACTTTATCTGTTATATACAGAAAAGTTACTGATCTGTAAATATTATGACGACTTGCAGATTCACTTCTTGGTAGTACTACAGTTTTCTATACATTAATTATGGTGGTGGTAATTCTGTATCATCAGTTACAGTTTCACTTCTTAGTAGCCCTACAGTTTTCTATACATTAATTATGGAGGTGGTAATTCTGTATCATCAGTTACAGTTTCACATTTAGTAGTCCTACAGTTTTCTATACATTAATTATGGTGGTGGTAATTCTGTATCATCAGTTACAGTTTCACATTTAGTAGCCCTACAGTTTTCTATACATTAATTATGGTGGTGGTAATTCTGTATCATCAGTTACAGTTTCACTTCTTGGTAGTCCTACAGTTTTCTATACATTAATTATGGTGGTGGTAATTCTGTATCATCAGTTACAGTTTCACTTCTTAGTAGCCCTACAGTTTTCTATACATTAATTATGGTGGTGGTAATTCTGTATCAGTTACAGTTTCACATTTAGTAGTACTACAGTTTTCTATACATTAATTATGGTGGTGGTATTCTGTATCATCAGTTACAGTTTCACATTTAGTAGTACTACAGTTTTCTATACATTAATTATGGTGGTGGTAATTCTGTATCATCAGTTACAGTTTCACTTCTTAGTAGTACTACAGTTTTCTATACATTAATTATGGTGTTTTTATTCCTGTATCATCAGTTACAGTTTCACTTCTTAGTAGTCCTACAGTTTTCTATACATTAATGATGGTGTTTTTATTCCTGTATCATCAGTTACAGTTTCACTTCTTAGTAGCCCTACAGTTTTCTATACATTAATTATGGTGGTGGTAATTCTGTATCAGTTACAGTTTCACATTTAGTAGTCCTACAGTTTTCTATACATTAATTATGGTGGTGGTAATTCTGGTTTAGAGCCACACTGGACACCACCTTAGGCATAAATGTTGGGTTTGTCCTCAGTGAGACTCTGTCCGGATAAAAAATGATAAAAGGTTCCACAGCCATGAGTGCCTGTAGCTCTGAAACTTGTCTTGCAGAAGTTATTGCTAGGAGCAGTGCTGTTTTCCAGGATAGAAACTTTATATCAGCAGTAGCAGCTGGTTCAAAAGGAGGCAGGGTGAGTTTTTCCAAAACATAGTTGAGGTCCCATGCAGGCATTGGTGTTCTCCTTGAAGACCTTAAATTCTTGGCTCCTCTGAGGTACTGTTTTAATAATGGATGAGAAAAGATTGGTGGCTCTGCATTGTAATGAGCCGAGATGGCAGAGGCATGAATTTTAATAGATGAGAAAGAAAGGCCTTTATCCAGCATCTCAGTTAAGTATTGTAAAATCTGAGGAATATTTGGCTGTATCTGTTCCTTGTGCCTGGTTCCAAGCACAGAATCTCTTCCACTTTCCAGCATAAGATTTTCTAGTACTAGGCCTTCTGGCTTCCAAAATGACATCCATCACAGCTTTCGCTGAGAGGTGTGTTTTGTATGACTACATTATCCGGCATGCTGCCAGGTTTAAAGTCCTGAGTTGGCTGTGCAGGATCTGTTTGTTTTGTTGCGACAGTAGATGAGGTACTTGAGGTAATGTCCAAGCTGGGCATTGAGACAAGCTCCTTAAGACTGGGTACCAGTGTTGGCAGGGCCGGTCTGGGGCAATCAGTATCATCTTTGGCTTCTCCTGTCTGACCTTTAGGAGTACCTTGGGGAGGAGAGGCAGAGGGGCAAAGGCATATACTGATAGGTTTTTCCAGCTGAAGGATAGGGCATCCATTTTCCATGCTTGTCTGTGAAAAATCCTTGTGCAGAATCTTTTTAGTTGGTAGCTGTAGGGGGAGGCAAACAGATCTATGTCCAGGCATCCCCATTTCCTTGTTATCATGTTGAAGACTTGTGGATCCAGCTGCCACTCATGGGGATCCATGAGGTTTCTGCTTAGTTTGTCTGCCAGAGTATTTTTCCTTCCTGTAAGTCAAAGCTGTGTCCCACAAAGTCATGGCTAGTCTGCAAAGGGGGTAAGAATGTGTGCCCCCCTGCTTTGTTTATATACCACATGTCCGTGATGTTGTCTGTCTTTATCAGTAGTTGTCCTGGATGAAGTAGGTCCTTGAAGGCTGTCAGGGCTTTTTGAACAGCTAGCATCTCTTTTTGATTGATATGTAGATGCATTTGGTTTGAGGTCCATGTGCCCTGAATGCATCTTCCTGCCATGTGTGCCTCCCAGGCATAATCTGATACATCCGTTGTTAGTGTCTTACTGGCTGGGGTAATGTGAATGGCTGTCCCTTGTTTTGGTGACAAGCCGTTGCCCACCATCGGAACTCCTGTTGCAGGCAGGGAATGAGAGTAATCATAGTTTCCAGGCTGTGGCAATGTTGAGTCCAAACACTTTTTAGGTACCATTGAAGTTTACTCATATGCAGTCTTGCATATGGAATTAGTAGGATGCAGGATGCCATGAAGCCCAAAGCCTGCAGAATTTTTCTTGCAGATAACTGGGCCTTTGTTGCTGACATTTTGAAGTAGGTAGTCAGTTGCCTTTGTTTGTCTGGCGTGGGATAAGCCATCTGGGCAGTTGTATTTAAGCTTGCACCCAGGAATATTATCTCTTGAGTGGGTACTAGTTTTGATTTCTGGTCATTGACTGTGTACCCTAGGCATGTTAAGTCTTTTCACAAACGCCAGATGCTGTAGTAGAATGTCCTTGTTCTCTGCTTGAATGAGCAGTCGTCCAAGTAAGGATATATCTGTATTCCTTTTTGTCTGCAGAAAGCAATTACTGGTGCCAGGCACTTTGTGAAGACTCTGGGAGCAGTAGATAAGCCAAAGGGCAGTGCAGAGAATTGGTAATGCTTTGAACCAGCCTTTAATCTGAGGTATCTTCTGCATGATTGTCTGATTGGGAAATGCAGGTATGCTTCTTTTAGGTCTAAAGTGACGAGCCAAGCCTTTCTGCCCAGCATGGGCAGAAGCTGCTGCAAGGTCAACATTTTGAATTTTGGAATATCCAGGAAAGTGTTTAGAATAGATAAGTCCAGTATTGGTCTCCATGCTTTGTCCTTTTTGGGTACCAAGAACAGTCTTGAGTAAAATCCTTGTCCCTGCTCTTGCTGTGGCACTTGTTGAATAGCCTCCATGCCCATGAGGGAGGAGATTTGTTTTCGAGCCTCTGTCCATTGATTTTTTGGTAGGTCTGGCCAACCGTTTGCCCTTGGCAGGGTATGGAAGTGAAACTTGTAGCCTTGTGACACTATGTCTAGAACCCATTTGTCCTGGGTTATAATTTGCCAATTTTGAGAAAAAAGTGCTAATTTTCCCCCTAAGGGTGCTGCCAGAAAATAAGTGCTTGGTGCAGGCAGGGGGAAGTCATTGGGACTGTTTCCTGTAAGGCTGCGATTTTTCTTCTCCGCTTTTGGAGGTAGAAGCACCCCGTTGTTTAGACCTGTATGAATCTTGTGGCTGGGATCTGCCTCTAGGGCATCTGGATCTGCCCCTTTGAGGTCTGTCTGACACTGGAAAGGACCAATTCTTTGTAGGCCAGTGTCTGCTAAACCTAGGTGGCTGTATTTGTAAAAAATCTTTGACCGTTTGCATAGATTTAGCTTTGTCCTCCATTTTCTTTAACACCTCTTCTGTCTTAACACCAAACAAGGTATCATGCTGTAATGGTGCATCTAATAATTTTGCTTTGACATGATCAGGCAGATTTTGTTCCTTTAACCAAGCATGCCTCCCAATTACAGAACCAGTTACAGCGGCCCTGCAGGAGGCCTCCAGAGAATCAAAACCATATTGCAAAGTAATTTACCAACTTGTTCAGCTGCATGCAATAAATCCTGCATCTCTTTGTTATCTGCACATTCAGAATTTACCAACATTTTCTGTTTAAGCAGTGCCATGACATATTGCTGATATTTGAGCATATGAAACTGGCAGTTTAAGGCCCTTATAGCCAAGGTAGCAGATGTGTAAATCTTTTTTCCCCATCTATCTAGTGCCCTAGAATCTCTGTCAGAGGGAGTAGGGTTCTTTGCAGTGGAAGCCTTAACCCCTTTGGGACCCTGAGAAATAGTTTCTGGGTCTGCAGCAGGGTTTTTGAAAAGGAATTTATGAGAGTCAAGAACCCTGTAGTATCTGTCAGGCTTAACAGGAGCTGGAGGTAAGGAGTCAGGGGTTAGACTAGACTCTGAACACACATCATCTACAATGTCTAATACAGGTGGAACAGCTAGAGGCCTGTGTTGAGGAAGTAGAATAAAATCCCTGAGCATCTTCTTAGATTCTGAAAAATCTTGGCTCTCCCAGTGGAAATGCTCCCTCAGGGTATGCAAGGTTTCCCCAAAGGAATAGTCCTCAGGAGGAGAAGCTGAAGGGATAGACTCTTCAGTATCAGAATCCTCATAGGGGGGAAGAGAATATTCCTGATCAGAGGAGGAATCTGAGGAAATGGAAACCTGATATGAAGATTCATAGTCTGTCTCTTGCCTAGGCCTCTTATCAGGAGGGGGATGGGAACCCCTGATGAAGATAATTAAGTCTTCAGCCATTTTGAGCATCTGTTTTTTGGGCATGGAGGCCTGTACATGTGGCTGGTGAACTTGTTTCTTTGCCTTTAAAGGTGCTTTAGTCTTTGCCTTTGAAACTGTAGTCGGTTTAATGTACAATTGTTTAGGTCTGAAAACACCCTCAGAAGCCGGTACCTGCTCAGCGGCTCCAGACCCATCTGAGGGAATAGCCTCCGAGGCTCCAATACCTTGAGTATCCAGCGACCTGACCGACTCCACGTGGGAGTCGGTAGCGGCCTGCAACTCTAAAGTAGTGGGCGTCAGGGGCTGCGAAAGCACCTCACTGAGAACCAGCGAACCGGCAACTGACTTAGGAGAAGCTTCGTCATCGGTTTTGGGACTTGATTGCCTGTCTTTTACCTTTTCTTTGTGCTTCTTGTGAACTCTGGTAGTCGTATGGCCATCCGACAGCATTGTATAATTAAATCTGTGCCAAAAATAGCTTAGTGCAAAATCGTACCGACGCTTAATAGTGCGTTGGTTAAATCTAGCACAAAACCGACAACTAGAAACGTCGTGGTGAGGGTCTAGGCAAGGAATACAGAAAGAGTGAAAATCCTTATGAGATATTTGCTTGCCACAAGAAATACAATTATTAACTTTTTCTGACATCGGTCTGGAGCAAGAAAAAAGATTCCCCACCGGAGTACTTTGCTTTTAATGAAGACTTTGGATCTGAAACTCGAACACGAAAATCTCAGAAGTCGGCCGACTTGCACTTGTGAACTGCTTCTGCATCGGGCACCATACGGCAAGAAAGACTAAAGAAAATGGTGTCTGCTGCTTCCTTTGTACTCCTGACGTCAGGGAAGGGGCGACAGCAGCCGATGCAGGACCCAAGACTTTGGAATTTAGGCCGACTGAGGGCAACCTACCAGCAGGATTACCCACATGCAATGACTGCAACAGTGAAACACGAAGAACATTTCTGTATCATCAGTTACAGTTTCACTTCTTAGTAGTACTACAGTTTTCTATACATTAACTATGGTGGTGGTAATTCTGTATCAGTTACAGTTTCACATTTAGTAGTACTACAGTTTTCTATACATTAATTATGGTGGTGGTAATTCTGTATCATCAGTTACAGTTTCACATTTAGTAGTACTACAGTTTTCTATACATTAACTATGGTGGTGGTAATTCTGTATCATCAGTTACAGTTTCACATTTAGTAGTCCTACAGTTTTCTATACATTAACTATGGTGGTGGTAATTCTGTATCATCAGTTACAGATTCACTTCTTAGTAGTACTACAGTTTTCGATACATTAATTATGGTGGTGGTAATTCTGTATCATCAGTTACAGTTTCACTTCTTAGGGCGGCCACGGTGGTGCAGTGGTTAGCATTGCCGCCTCACAGCAAGAGGTTCTCCGGTTCGATCCTCAGCTGGGGTGCCTTCTGTGCGGAGTCTGCATGTCCTCCCTGTGGTCGCGTGGGTTTCCTCCGGGTGCTCCGGTTTCCTCCCACATCCCAAAGACATGCTGCAGGTGGATTGGACACTCTAAATTGGCCCTAGGTGTGCGTGTGAGTGTGCCTTCTGTGGAAGGTTGGGTGCCGGGCTGGCAAATCGACACCGTAAAACTCCACTGCCATTCAATGTGCGGACAAGGTGATCCGCTGTGGCGACCCCTAACCGGGAAAAGCCGAAAGAAGAAGAAGAAGTTACAGTTTCACTTCTTAGTAGTACTACAGTTTTCTATACATTAACTATGGTGGTGGTAATTCTGTATCATCAGTTACAGTTTCACTTCTTAGTAGTCCTACAGTTTTCTATACATTAATTATAGTGTTTTTATTCCTGTATCATCAGTTACAGTTTCACTTCTTAGTAGTCCTACAGTTTTCTATACATTAATTATGGTGGTGGTAATTCTGTATCATCAGTTACAGTTTCACTTCTTGGTAGTCCTACAGTTTTCTATACATTAATTATGGTGGTGGTAATTCTGTATCATCAGTTACAGTTTCACTTCTTAGTAGCCCTACAGTTTTCTATACATTAATTATGGTGGTGGTAATTCTGTATCATCAGTTACAGTTTCACTTCTTAGTAGTCCTACAGTTTTCTATACATTAATTATGGTGGTGGTAATTCTGTATCATCAGTTACAGTTTCACTTCTTAGTAGTACTACAGTTTTCGAAACATTAATTATGGTGGTGGTAATTCTGTATCATCAGTTACAGTTTCACATTTAGTAGTCCTACAGTTTTCTATAAATTAATTATGGTGGTGGTAATTCTGTATCATCAGTTACAGATTCAGTTCTTAGTAGTACTACAGTTTTCTATACATTAATTATGGTGGTGGTAATTCTGTATCATCAGTTACAGTTTCACATTTAGTAGTCCTACAGTTTTCTATACATTAATCATGGTGGTGGTAATTCTGTATCATCAGTTACAGATTCACTTCTTAGTAGTACTACAGTTTTCTATACATTAATTATGGTGGTGGTAATTCTGTATCATCAGTTACAGTTTCACATTTAGTAGTCCTACAGTTTTCTATACATTAATTATGGTGGTGGTAATTCTGTATCATCAGTTACAGATTCACATTTAGTAGTCCTACAGTTTTCTATACATTAATTATGGTGGTGGTAATTCTGTATCATCAGTTACAGATTCACTTCTTAGTAGCCCTACAGTTTTCTATACATTAACTATGGTGGTGGTAATTCTGTATCATTAGTTACAGATTCACTTCTTAGTAGTCCTACAGTTTTCTATACATTAATTATGGTGGTGGTAATTCTGTATCAGTTATATCAATGTATTTCACATTTCCAGTTGTGCAGTTTTTAATATAAGTCCTGTTATCCTTTGTGCATATTCCATACTCTTGTCACATTCAACAGTGTCTTCATAAATGTCTCTCCACAACCTATTAATTTCATCTGGATTTGGGGTTGCATTACTCTTGTTCTTTTAACCTCCTAAGAGATGACAGAGGTTTTTGGTTTTAAACAGTCTGTTTTGTGTCTTCTTATTTTTGCCTCAGTGTACCTTCCTAGTTTTATAATATAAAAGATTATTTTAGGGTTGTTAATAGAAGTTATGCAATTCAGATTTGTCTTAATACTCACTTCTACTTCCAAAGAATCTTTTCAAGATTTTTTTCATGCATTTCTTTTTCATATTCTTAAACTGGTGGCAGTCGTTTTATTAGTTCTTGTTATGTTTTCTAAGTCTCTGCTACAACTACAGCTACATCCCCTCTTTCACACATATTACTGTATATTCATACTGAATCCTTCATCTTCTATCACATTAATTTCTCACAAAAGATTGTTTTTCATAATTCACATTTGTTTCTTTTCCTCTCTTTTTACAACCCTACTTGCGTTTTCAAAAGATGACTGTGTGTCTTGCTGTATATTATTTGGGTTCCTGTTGCATTTGTTGAGTACTTCACTGCTTTAACGAGTCATTAAGAGTCAATATCATTGTATATGCCTGGGGCTCCATTCCTCACATATCACCACTTCACTGCTCCACCAGTTCTGTTTCAGTTTACTGCCTTTCTGGATGACTGAATTGCTTACTTTTATTCATTACATTACACTTCTGAGTTAATACAACTTTTTCTTGGATAACTCTGCCTAAATATGTATTCAGACTTCTTTGAAAATCCTGTAATCCCATTAGATATTAATGCATGCATGCTAGAGCATATCAAATCCATTTTTATTTCTTGATTCCTGCTGGCCTCTTTTGGGGTCTTGAAGGCTAAAGGTGCTCATTTGTTGGTAAATTTAGGAAAGAAAACAGGCAAGTTGATGGTTTGATTACTGCTGAATTCTGAGACTACTTTCATGAAACTCTATCATTATGGAAAATTAGGTAAGGAGGTTTCGAGCATAAAGCCTGAATCTCAGAGACTCGTCTTGTGGAGGTAATAGCTATGAGAAAAAGCATTTTTCATGATAGAAACTTCAAATTGCACATCACTGCTGTCTCAAAGGGAGGAGGCACCAGGGACTGAAGAACAATGGTCAGATCCCATGGAGGTAGACGGTCTTTAAATGCAGAGCTTCCTTGAGGAACACCTTACATAATTCTATGTGAAATCAGAGGGAGGTCCTCGAAAGCAATATGGGCGATGGAAATGGCAGCTAATTGGACCTTAATCATGGAGGCTGAACTCCTTGATCAAAGAGAATGTCCAGAAATTCTAGAATTCTTTCCATGGGTGTGGAGAAAGGGTTGAGATGATTATCGTACAACCATACGATAATGGATGGTCTATGGGAAGCCCACAGAATTTTCTGTACTGGGGAAATAAATCATTATGCCTGTCTAGTAGCAGAAATGGAGGAACCAAGCTATCAGATTGAGATTTTGAAGGTTGGGATGCACCAGTCCTTGAGGGTGAGACAGCAGAATCCATGGACGGTGAATTAGATGAGGCCATAGAAAGGGGAACCAAATTTGTCGAGGCCAATAGGAAGCAATGAGGATCACTTTGCTTCCTTGAGAAAGAGTGGAATTAGAGGGACGGTGAAAAGCATACAGGAGACCTGGGGGCCAATCAAGGAGAAGATCTCGGGGACTCCCCCCTGAGGGGGGAATTAGGGCAAAGTAGCTTCTGCACTTGTTTTGGGGTGATGCAAACAGGTCACAGCAAGGCTGGCCCCAGTGACAGAAAGTTTCCTTCACTATTCTGGGGTTGAAACCCCTCATGAGGCAGTGGTACACACCTGCTCAATCTATCTACAATCATGTTTCAACTCCCAGGGATGTGTGTTGCTATCAGAAAGTAGTTGGAGGAAATTTCCCATTGCCACACTCTGAGGGCTTCTCGACACAGGGGTTAAGACATGGTTCCACCCTGTTTGTTTATGTACCAGACCACAGACATGTTGTCTGATTGGATTGCAATGGTTCCTAGAGGGAGGACAGATTGACAAGCTTGCAATGCTAAAAGCACTGTCCTCATGCATGCTGGCCTGTATTGGGAACCAAGTGCCTTGGGCAGTCCTGACCAGATAATGCCCCCCCCCACCCCATCTGGGAGGCATCCATGGTCACTATGGCCTTGGGTTGAGGAGGAACAAAGGGGTGGCCTACAAAAGGATTTCTTCAGATTCGATCCACCAGGACAGACCTTTTTTGCAGCAACTGGTGATAAGGATGGGGTAAGTCATAGGATGGGTTAGAACAGACCATTGTGTTGCTAGAAGCCATTGTAGTAACTGCATGTGGAATCTTGCTAGAAGGACCACAGTGATGGTTGCTGCCATGCAACCAGACGCCTGAAGGACTAGTAGTGCCAGGACTTTATCTCTGTAGAGAATAGCTTGTACTTGGGATTTTATCTTCTGCAGTCTGTCTAGAGGAAGGGAAGCTACACAAGAGATGGTGTTCAGATGAGCTATGAATTCTAGATTTTGAGTACGGCTTAGCTGAGATTTTGATTGATTTACTGTTATTCCCAGGTGAGTGAACAGGTGCAGAATGAATTCTGTTGCTTGAAGCAGTGGATGCCTGGTGGATGCGGTGAGCTGAAAGTGACTGGCTCCCAGACGAAAGTGGAGAAACCTTCTGGAGTGTTTGTCCATTTTTATATGGTAATATTCATCTTGAAGTTCTACAGAGCATATCCAATCATTTTCTTCTAGAAAAGGAAGTATATATTGAACCATGACCATCCAGAATTTTGATTGTTGAACAAATTTGTTTAGAAGGCTGAAATGCAGAATTGGAACCAAAGTCCTCCCCCACCCCGACAGACCCACCTCCAAAGCAGGAGCTGAGGATGGGCCTCCAACTGCCGGAGTCCCAAGAAGTAAGGGTGACTCTGAATAAAAAACAGGAGACGACTAAAACCCCTCAGGTCCGACAGTGGAGCCACGATCCCAGGAGTATACCGGTTCTGAAGGAAATGAAGTCAGAGCAGACTTTAGAACCGAAGACAAAAGGGCTGTCTGCACCAGAGCAACTGGAACATGAGTGTTCAGAGTGGAGAGCCCTGAGGCCTCAGAGGAGGTTAGGTCAGAGGGAGAAGAACTGGTGAAGTCCTGGGAGGAAATGTCCCTGCTCCACATGGGAGAGGGGGTTGGAAGGCAGAAAGAACTCTAGCCACTAGGAGCTGGTCCACCAACCTCACTACATCTACTTCAGTGAGGGTCCTGGAGGAATGAACGGACAATCCAGAGGAGAACGCTGGCCTTTCCACAAAAGTACTAGGAAGTTGACCATAAAAAGGGTCAACAGAAGGAGAGTACCACATCCTGAGTGTATAGAGAATTTCAGTCTTCAGTATTGAGGGAGTGGGTGCTGTGGTGCAGTAGGATATGTTGGCACCAGCCGGGAAGCTAAAGAAGTTGGTGCTGATGATGCCAGTGCCGATAGCACCAAAGTAGTGACTGGTGTTGAGAAGGAATGCCGTTCCAATAGTTTTGGAAACTTAGCTTTCAGTTCCAAGGAAGAAATGACAGGGGAGAGCTTATGCTTTTATGAAATCAGTCGTGATGGAGATGTCATTCCCGAATTAATAAGGGAGTCTTAATAAGCCCTTTAAGAATCCGTTTGTTCTGACATTCTACCAAGGCCCTAGTACTGAAGGCTTGGCAGATGGAGCACTCCACTTCTAAAATGTGGAGCACCTAAACAATAAACACAGGCAGAGTTGCCCATCAGAGTTAGACATTCTCCGACTGCAGTCCTGGCACTGCTTAAAACCAGTTTTGCCTTTGGACTTGCCTGCTATATTGATGACCAAGAAAAGAAAGAGGGGTCAACAGGCAGAACCGTAGCCACACCAATCACACAAATACATGCACACAAAGGCAGAAAGAGAAGAAAATTCTACCAACAATGGTAGATACAACTACCTAAAGATAGGTAATAAAGGTTAAAGGAAGAAGAAAATTACCAACAATGGTAAAAAAAAACTACCAAAGGTGGAGAAGGATAGAGAGAGTACCACCAATGATGGTAGGTGAAAGGATACCAGCAGGTACGGAAACACTCACTCACTTGACAAAGGTGGATAAAGATAAGAAAAAGAAAGTTTTTAGTCATAGAGGAAGGATAGCGAATCTAAAAATTCTAATTATTTACTTAGCCGTGAAAGGAGAGGTGGATGACTCATCTTGTGAAAAAAGCAGCAAACGAGATCTGAGGTAATATAGAGAGGGGCATTGTGGGTAGAATTTTAGCTCGAGAGATTTTTGGCTGGAGTGAGCTGTGTAATGGCCAAACTGGTTCTGATGATCAGAACCGATTACCCAACAGTCAAGAATGGATGAAGATTGACAACACCTCATAAGAATGTTTACCATGAGTGCTCTTCTAAACACCTACAGTGTAACCAGAATGTTTACCATGAGTGCTCTTCTACGCACCTACAATGTAACCAGAATGTTTACTATGAGTGCTCTTCTAAGCACCTAAAATGTAACTAGAATGTTGACCACAAGTGCTCTTTTAAGCACCTACAATGTAACCAGAATGTTTACGAGTGCTCTTTTAAGCACCTACAATGTTACCAGAATGTTTACTATGAGTGCTCTTCTAAGCACCTACAATGTAACCAGAATGTTTACCATGAGTGCTCTTTTAAGCACCAACAATGTAAACAGAATGTTTACCACGAGTGCTCTTTTAAGCACCTACAATGTAAACAGAATGTTTACCACGAGTGCTCTTCTAAGCACCTACAATATAACCAGAATGTTTACCACAAGTGCTCTTCTAAGCACCTACAATGTAACCAGAAGTGCTCCTTATAAAGTTCTTACAGGACCACCTACATTAGTAGAATATTGAAGTATGCTTGGAAATTACTTGTTAGTAACTCCGTTGCACCTTTTACTATTCGAACTACCCAGATGTTCTTGACCCACTTTGCTGTAGTGTCTGCTTGCATGTTCTGATATCAGGTTTATGTCTCTCAGTACACCAGAACTAACTCATATAAAGAACTATTTTTTAGTAATTAATGTTGATTTTCTCCTTTTGTAGTTCCAAATCTTGATTTTCCAACTTTTCCTGTCTTAGCTTTGGCTCTTGGATGACCCCTTGTGATCACTGTATCTTAATTTCCACTAATTCACGATTGTTATTTTTCTCAGCTCCTTTCATATTGTAATATTGGTACCGTCTCAAATGTAATGGTCAAGCTACATTATTGTGCCTTTAAGTATACATACCCTCAGTCATAACGATATCACAATCGGCAATGAGATGTGTAACCATTTGTAGTTCTGCACTACAGAACATGCACTTGTCTGTAGCTTGCACAATCTCTGCAGATTTTGTGAAGTAATAGGCGCTACAGAACATGCACTTGTCTGTAGCTTTCACGATCTCTGCAGATTTTGTGAAATAATAGGCACATTATACATTCTATTACCATGACAGACCATTCTTAGCCTTTCATGTTTTGGTTTAACTTCACCTGCCCTCAGGCACTCACGCATCAAATCATGATCAACACATGATTATTGCAGGGGTTTTCTATACCTGTCAATAGAATTGCAGACTTTTAAATTTTCTTTTGTTCTCGATCTTTACATTCATTCTTTTGCTTTTTAGCACTTTTTTGTTGTTACCTTTTTCTTGTCCTCTACACCTCTGACTTCTACACTTGATCCCTTCCTAAATAGAGCTGTTGATCTGAGCAAGGATGTCATCTTGCACCAGCTTCCTTTGTGGTTTACAACTTACATGATATGTAAACCTCATGGATTTAAACACATCTGCAGTCCCACAACTGTAGACTTATACCTGCAGTCAGTTTCAAGGAGGCCCATGCCTCCTAAACAGGGATATGCAAATAATTGTAGACTTATACCTGCAGTCAGTTTCAAGGAGGCCCATGCCTCCTAAACAGGGATATGCAAATAATTGCAGACTTATACCTGCAGTCATTTTCAAGGAGGCCCGTGCCTCCTTCGAAGGGATATAGAAATATGCATACCTGTTTACTGCACATCACGTTACAGCAGTACAGTACTTTTCCTACCTGCCTAGCCAGCACTTTTTAGGGCCCGTCAGTAATACCAGTATTTAAGTTGGAATGGAGTGCGGCAGTGATTTTTGCCTTGAACTTTACTTCGAGATGTCAAGGTAGCATTCGATTTAATCTTCTTAAATACTCTTTACTAAGCATTGCCCTTCCCGGTTCATTTGTACTGACGACGCTTTGTTTTCCCAGATATTCTTATACTTTATTTCTCAGTTCCTTCATACTTCCTCCTCGTTCAGGTTATGATACTTCAGTTTTCCTGCTATAAAAGTTGTCCTGCATTTGCACATATTTTATGGCTCTTTTAAGCACCTACAATGTAAACAGAATGTTTACCACGATGTTTAACTAATTGTAGTTGTACTTACAGTTGCTTGTTAGATGATATATACATTTTAAACCATCTACAAAAAATGAAATGAGATGTCATTCAGGGAGGTCAGATGGTTAAGCAAATACGGGGCTGGGTTTGAGGCAAAACAACAACACTGATAAGGAATCACTGTGAAGAACCCCTTAAGAGTTTTACACCAGAGAGTTTTCTTTTTTCATGGATCAATTACAAAGTGAGTTGTCACTTTTCCACAGATTTTGCTATGTACATTATCAATGTTTAGTGCATTTTTCACATATGTAAGCATTCTCTGACCCCAAACAATGTGAAACATCAAACGTTTAAATGTAATGTATCCAACCCTTATTTATATTCTGGCCCTATTTCCAGCTCTCAGTTAATGCTTTGTTTATAAATAGCTGATCTGTGGCTCCATACAATTTACTTTTATTATCATTCAGTCGTATTCTGGCCCTTCCATTTTCTGTCAATGTACAGAAATGGAAACCAAGAAGGCACAGTTAAAGTTGGCCAGTCTTTAATGTTTGCCAAGAGTGTTCTTCTCAACACCCACAACGTACCTAGAATTGCTTTGTTCTGTAATGTACAAGGGATTATCTGCATTAGTACCGTATTTAAGTATTCTTGGAAATGTCACTCTATTAGGCCCGTTGCTCCTTCTACCACCGGAACAATCTGGGTGTCCTTATTCCATATCGCTCCAGTTTCTGCTGGCATGTCTTCATATTACACCTTTCAGTTAGTAAAAAAAACTATGGTCTCAGGCTATGGCTACTGCAATAGTGCTGTGTTTGTCCTTTTCTTTTAAAGTACAATATTTGGTGTTGTAGCTTCTTTCTTAGCTGTTTGTATTGGATGATCCAACAATCTGATATAATTACGGTTTCATTTTCAATCACTCTTTGTGTTTCATATTTCTAATACATTGCTGCTACCTATAAACATTAATGTTTGCAAAGTCTCTAATATAACAACTTTGTCACATTTTTTGTCCCCTTCAATATGCAGACCCTGAGCCATAAGGATATCACAGCCTCCATCAAGGCCTGCAACCGTTTTCTGTTAAGTACTTCATCTGTTTACATCTATTAAGATTTTCTACAGATTTTTATGAACATGTATATAGTCCACTGTCTTCAGCTGGCATTATTACCCTTTCATTCTGTGGTACAGGTTCATACCACCTTAGCCATTCATATGTCAAATCTTGACCAACATACGATTGTTCCAGCGATCTCTTTATTGTGGACTTTATAATTTTATTTTATTTTCTTCTGGTCATGCTTTTCTCCACTTCTCCTTTGAGTTTCATAACGTTTCCTTTTTAAAATGCTTTATATAATCTATGTAGCATCATTTTACACTTTTCGCCTTCTTCTTGCTTTAGAACATTCACTTTATTTGGCGCCAGTGATGACAACAGATATGCATGTAGTCCCACAATACTGACCTATGCATACAAGTAACTGCAAGGACATTAATGCAAGACCAAAGGATACATCTGTTTTTTTTATATAAAACACAGGCATTAAGCAGCATTCTTGCCTTCCTATCCGACTGATCTAACACATTTAGGAACAGCTGATTAATCCAAAGCACAGAGGTCAAGTTGATTTATAACTTGAACTTTATTCAGAGATATCAAAGGAGTGCTCAGTGTTAGTTTCAGGCTGCTAAATTCTCCTTATTGAGCTTTAGTCTCATATTTTGTATTACTGACTCTTTGGAATGTGTATTTTCACATGCGTTGACACTGTAGTCTTTTGTGCAAAACTTTTGCCATAAGTTACACACTTATGTGGCTTTTCTCTTTCTTTTTAATTTCTCCAAATGTTTTGGGTTTCTAATAGCATGATGGGAATGGACCCCATTCCTAAGTCAAACTATGATTACAGCTCATGAAATTAGTATTGCTTCATTCTTTGATGTCAGTCAAAAGTGCTGTTCGCAGCACCCACGATGTGCACAGTAATGACTCCTTCTATAACTCGTACATAGTCACATATATTATTAGCATATCTAAATATGATTGTAGACTCTTTTTTATAAGATCCATTGCTCCTACTACTATTGGAATTATCTTGGTATCTTTCTTCCACATTGCTCTCGTTTCTGCTTGCAAATCTCAATATTTTATGACTTTGTCTCTCTCTCTGTGCGCAGGACATTGTAATCACTAGGTGCAGCAATTTTAATGATCAATGTTACTTTTGTCTTCTTTTCTTGGACCACTATATCCGGTTTTCTAGCATCTGTCTTTTGAACTGTTGGTAATAGATGAGCCCGTATGATGTATACATCATTTTCTATGATGCTTTGTGGCTCATGTTTCCATTGTTTTTCAGCCACTACAACACCACAATGTTTGCACAATCCCCAGTGCAGCAGTCTTCCCACATTATTATGCCTTTCAGTATACAGTCCTTCTGCCACTAGTATGCCGCAACCAGCAACGAGGTGTGCAACCATTTCCAATTCTGTTTTGGAAAACCTACATTTGTCTGTTTCTCCCACATGTTCAATGGACTTTGTAAACCAATGTGTACATAGCCCACTATCTTGGGCCACCAATATTGACCTTTAACTCTTGGTTTAAATTCACCTCTCCTTAATCATTCCTGCATTTTTCCTGATCAACATGAGATTCGTCCAGAAGGTTTATATACTTGCAACTATAGTTATGTTTTTTTCCACATTTCTTGCCTTCTAATCTGGTCCTTCACCTTATATTCTCTCTTTTGTTTTTTGGCACATTCAGTTGCTGCCTGATTTTTATCTACATCTGATTTGATTTCCATTCCTGCTTGACGCCAATATGCTTCTGCTAGATTAAGCAGAGAAATCATCTTAGACTTATTCGGCTCATGTTTCAAAACTTTCACTACATTTCACAGGTTCATAGATTAGTACTAGGTAACTGCCCTTGCAAGCCATTTTAAGCCTAGCCAATTATCCCTTGTGAGACTCAAACCCTGTACCTTGTGTTTGTAAGGAAAACACCTTAACCATTAGGCCACCCTCCCAACCCCATTTGGGTCTTGTGAGGTCAGCAGATAAGTGTGGAGTCCCACAACTGCAGATCTATACATGTAATACATTTCAAGGAGGCCCATCCCTCCTTCAGAATGGGAAATATGTAATCTTGGCATGCACTGATTTTTATAAATCATTTGGTGAGCATAAGGCATCCTTCTTGTTTTCCTGTATAATCTATCCAGCACCTTTTGGGGCCAGTCAATCACTCCAAAACTGTAAGTTAACACAGAACAGCAAATTGATTTATAGCTTGGATTTTGTTCCTAGATGTCAGTGCTGTTTTTTGGGATTAATTTAAGTCTTCTAAAGTACTCCATACGAAGTTTTATTTGCATTTGTTCATGTTTTATTGCTGATCCTTCATCAATTCCCAAGTATTTATACACTCCCTCTTGCTCCAGTTCTTTTATATCCCATTCTTGTCCCAAACTGATGTTTTTCTGCTTTAAAGGTTGCTTTTGCACATTTATCAAGACAAAATAACATTCTTATATCATCTGAAAAAGTTTTGACAACTTGCACTTGTGCTTTCAGTTCCACATCTGATGAGATATTCAGTTTTAAATCATTGACAAAGAAGATGAGAAGTCTTTGCACTTTGTTGTTTTCTAGGAGGGAAATTGTAGCCATGACCTAACCTGTTAAGTAGACAGCTTAATGGGTTAAGGACAAGGCAGAATAGCAGCAGTGACAGAGAGTTACCCTGGAATATCCCCCTTTGAATTTTTACCCCTGGAATAATTAGTTATCCTTTATCATAGCTTAATTGCAAAGTGGTCTGCCACTGTTTCGTGGTCACTGTACTGTAGTCGATCAGTGTAGGTTGTATCTGATATGTTTTTAAGCACTCTTTTATCCATGGATGTGGGATACTATCAAATGCTTTTTTATAGTCAATCCATGCCATACTTAGATTCTTCCCCTTTTTACAGTTCTGCACTATAACTTTATTTAACAACAGATGATCCTTTGTTCCATATGATTTTCTTTTATTGCCCTTTTGTTCTATTGCCATAATTGAGTTTTCTTCTACATGACCATAAACTCTGTCAGCATCAATTCCAGTGTATAGTTATTGGTCTACAATTCTTATAGCAGTTTGCAGGTTCACTCTTAAATAGGAGTATTGCTTTTCCTGTTGTTAGCCAGGTTGGTGTCTGTTCGGGGTGCGCATACAAATAATTCTTACTCATGGCTCAATCTTCGTGCAAAGATGTTAATACTTTTAAGCAGAAGTTCGGCACTGCATCTGGGCCTGGTGTTTTCCAATTAGAGGCTTTTCATTTCTTTGTTTCAATCTCTGGCTTTACTTCATCCCATTCCTGTACCTTTAAACTTCTTATTCTTTCTTTTACTTCTTCTATCCATTTAGCATCTTTGTTATGTTCCACAGGATCTTCATAGATACGTCTCCAAAATGTATCTATTTCTTCTTTTTTTATATTCTTTCAATTCCTTTTACCTTGTTTCCCAATTCTCTATAAAACTTGTTTGGGTCATTAATAAATTGCTTATTTTGTACTTTTCCTTTATATTTTTCTACGTATCTTCTAAATTGTTCCACCTGTGCTTTTAGTTTATTATTTGCGATAGTGCATGATAGATCCTGATCTGTTCTAATACTGTGCATTGCTTTTATCACATCTATCTTTCTGTGTATTTTTGTTGATCTGTTCTCTCTTCTATACTCTTCTAATAGTGACACTTCTTGTCTTAGTTGCTTTATAGTTTTCTCTGTTCGACACTTCCGTGACGGTATTCGATTTCTCCCCTTTCTCTCCCTCACTACCCTGTATTCTTGTGGTAGAACTCAGTTATTAATTTAGCTGCACAGTAATATATCCTGTTTACTTCTGTTATATCGCATGAATCTCTATAAACAGTCCTAATTACTGTGTTCATTTGTTTTATCAAACTTCTAACTTTTGGGGCTTTATTGATCTTCTGCTGTCGATTTCTTTCATTGATCTTAATATGTCTATCTCTATTAAGTCAAGCAACTCTTCTCTTAGCTCGGTTTCTTCTAGACTGAAGGCCGAGTTTTTGTTTTCCATTTCCTGTGTACATTCTATATAAAGTTCTATAGCATCTTTCTGTGGCACATTCTCTTCAATTTCATCGTGTACCATCCGTTGCTCTGTCATATGAGAACTCACTGACCTATCACTCCTCACCATTAACTGCGTCAGAGTTTCCTGTTCCTTCCCTTGCTGTCCAGCTTCAAATGGATGTTTATACTGGTTTTCTGTGGAAAGATCTAAAATATCTTCATATGGCACCTGACCAATTGCTTCCCATTCCACTGGTTTCCCCTTAATTTGGAGTTCCATTGCTCTGTCCTGTTGTAGTGCTTTCTGAATTAGATTTTCTACACCGAGTCACTAACTTTGGAGGTACTCCATAACCTCAGTTTTTATTTCTTTAACTTCTCCATTACTGATCTCCTTTTCTACTTTTCCTCTTTGTCTTCTTGTTTTTAGCATTGTAAAGTTTTCATGTCTGGATTCCTTTGCTTGTATTTCTCTTCAAATATCTTTGGTGCTGCTCTTTTTGTATCGGTTAGTTTTGCTTTCTCCTTTGCATAGATTTTACACCATATTAAATCTCTTTTTCTTTCCCATGTCCACATTTCTTCTTCAGATGTCTCCTGATCGTCCTCCTCCTCCTTACTTTGAGGACTCATTCCATCATGTTGTGATGTTACCTGTGTTAGACCTTCTATATCAAATCCTTCACTTTGCAGGCACTCCATAACTTCAACTTCTATTTTTTAACTTCTACTTGACTAATATTCTTTTCTACATTCCTTCTTTACGATATTTTATTTATTGTGACATTTTCCACATCTGGATGCCTTTTCCTGTATTTCTCTTCGAATATCTTAATTTGGGTTTCACCTTTGCATAAATATTGCACCATATCAAATCTCTTTCCTTCCCATGCCCATATTTCTTTTTTATGCTTTTCAAAACTATCTATGTTTTGTTGTTTACATTTTTTGTATTTATTCAGATGCTTCTTTTTCCAAACAGATCAAAGTTTTTTGATCTATATACTGTTTTTCAAAAATCTGTTGTACTAATGATCACATATTTTTATGTGAAACTTCTGCCGGTTTTTCTTGCAAAGTATTTTTCTTTCCTCTAATTTCGCTCAATCTTTTTGTATATCTTGTGTCTGGAAATTCTGAGCTTTTTGCATAACAGTAACAATACATAATTTCTTTCTTATCCTCAATAGTCTACTCTATCGTCTTTATGGCTCTTCTTTGGCCTACCAGTTTTTGTGATTTCTATGGACTGTTACTTCCTTCTACAACAAAGGGACCATCCTCCACCCGGGCCTGGCCCCATTGCAGGAATGTTTCTGCATTCTGAGGATTCTACATCATCATTTTATCTAGTCATGGCACCAGTGCACCTACCAAGATGAGGCACTTTTTTATCTTGGGTCTCGTGCACTCTGCCATCTTTTTTAGCTTTTGACCTAGTTCTGTCCATAATATATGCTATACAAATACAGTCTATATATCAGTGTCGCCTTGGTGAGATGTTGTGAAAAACCGGGTCCACCTTGTGAAGGTACTCACCAAGACTTGAGGATGGATTCAGTTTCAGCACTGCTACTCTCCTTTGCTTGCTGACTTTTCATCTCTCCATTTGGACCCCTTTTCTGCACTGTGCAATTTTTCATGTACAGAAAGTGTAGTCTTTAGTGTAAATCTTTTTCCACACATACTACACCTATACAGCTTTTCTCACCTTTTTTAAAAATTTCTCCAAGTCTTTTGGGTTTCTAATACTTTGACGGAAATGGACCTCATTCCTAAGTCAAAGTATAATTAAAGTTCATGAAATTAGTATTGTTTCAATCTTTGATGCTAGCCAGAAGTGCTCTTTGCAGTACCTGCAATGTGCCCAGTAAGGTTCCCTACCAGAAGAGCGAACGCTGAAAATAGCGAACGCTCTTCTGTCAAATTGTAAAGTTCGAAAGCTGAGATTGCTGAAGTCACGGAATAGCAACTGTTCCCTGGCAAAAAAATTCTCTGATCCATGACTTCGACATTTTTGGCTTTTGAGCTTTTGAACTTTATAGTTTGACAGAATAGCGTTCGCTATTTTTAGCTCTTGCTGTTCAGATACAGACAAGCTCAGTAATGGTTCCTTCTGCAATTCGTATTGTGTTATACGTATTGGTAACACAGGTTACGACTGTAAATTATTTTTTATAAGACCAGTTGCTCCTACTACTACTGGAACTGTCTGGGTATCTTTCTTCCACATCGCCCTTGTTTCTGTCTACAAATCCTAATACTTTATGACTTTATGTCTCTCTGTACATAATCCACTGTATTGGTGGTGCTGCGGTAGCATTGTCGCCTCATAGAAAGACGTTGTCCTGTTCGATTCTCAACTAGAGCGTCTTCTGTGTGGAGCCATACGTGAATGGGGCGTGCCTTCGTTGAAGGTTGTGCGTAAGGGCTGGTAACCCAGTACGTAAAAATCCACTACCAATTATTAGCAGACCGGAGTTCCGCTGTGGCGATCCCTAACCGGGAAAAGCTGAAAGACACAAACAAATTCACTCAATAATCAATGCTACTTTTTTCCTCTTTTCATGGCTTACTATATCTGGTTTTCTTACATCTACTTTTTTGAACTGTTGGTAATGGATGATGCCATGTGATATAAACATCATTTTCTATGATACTTTGTGGCTCATGTTTCTAGTGTTTTTCAGCTACATCAGTATTATAATATTTGCACAACCCCCAGTACAACAGTCTTGCCACTTTATTATGCCGTTCAGTATACAGTCCTTCTGCCATTAGTATGTCACAACTAGCAAGAAGATGTACATCTGTTTCCAATTCTGTTTTACAAAACCTACATTTGTCTGTTTTCCCACATGTTCAACAGTGTTTGTAAACCAACATGTACGTAGTCCACTGTCTTCAGCCGCCAATATTAACCTTTCATCTATTGGTTTAAATTCACCTCTCCTTAACAATTCCTGCTTTCGATCCTGATCAACATGAGTTTTTTCCAAGAGCTTCCTATACTTGCAACTCAGCAGATATGTGTGCAGTCCCGCTATGGCAGATCTATACATGTAATCAATTTCAAAGAGGCCCATACCTCCTTTGGAATGGGAAATATATAGTCTTTGTATGCACTGATTTTTATAAATTAGTTGATGAGTTTGAAACATCCTTCTTGTTTTCCTGTCCAAACTATCCAGCACCTTTTAGGGTCAAACAGTCACTCCAAAACTGTAAGTTAGAACAGGAACAGTAAATTGGCTTATAGCTTGGACTTTGTTCCTATATGCCAATGTTTTATTGTTGATCCTTCATCAATTCCCAAACATTTATATACTTCCTATTCCTCAAGTTCTTTTATATCACATTCTTGTCTCAAACTGATATTTTCTTAGTTCTGCAGCTTTCCTGCTTTAAAGGTTGCCTTTGCACATTTATCAAGACCAAATGACAGACTTGTAACGGTAACTCATCTGATGAACTATACAGTATTAAATCATCTGCAAAAGGAAGATGAGAAGTCTTTACACTTTGTTGTTTTCTGGGAGCCAGACTGTAGCCATGACCTGATCTGTTAAGTAGACAGCTTAATGGGTTAAGGGCAAGACAACAGAGCAGCGGTGAAAGAGAGTCACCCTGGGCTATTCCCCTTTGAATTTTTATCCCTGGAATAATAATTTGTCCTTTATCATGGCTTAACTGCAGAGCAGTTTGCCACTGTTTTATGGTCACTGTAATGTAATTGATCAATGCAGGGTGTATCTTATATATTTTTAAACACTCTTTTATCCATGAATGTGGGATACTGTCAAATGCATTTGTATAGCCTGTCCATGCCATATTTAGATTCTTCCCCTTTTTACAGTTATCCATTATGACTTTAACATCAAATGATCCTTTGTTCCATATGACTTTGTTTTATTACCCTTTTGTTCTATTGCCATGATTCAGTTTTCTTCTAAATGGCTACAAACCCTGTCAGCATCAATTCCAGTATATAGTTTATACGTCGTCGGAAGGCAATTTATTGGTCTATAGTTTTTACAATAATTTGCAGGTTCACTCTTAAGTAGGAGTATTGCTTTTCCTGTCCTTAGCCAGGCTGGTATCTGTTCAGGGTGTGCATATAAATGGTTATTACTCATTTTCTCCTGTGTGTATTCTGCCATGAGCTGAAAGGTATGTCTTCCGTGTAAAACTCTTGCCGCATGTGATACATGTATATGGCTTCTCCCCAGTGTGCACTCTCTCGTGTACTGACAGTTGAGTCTTCCATATAAAACTCTTGCCACATGTGATACATGTATATGGCTTCTCCCCAGTGTGTATTTTCTCATGTGATGAAAGGGTACTCTTTTGTGTAAAACATCTGTTGCATGTGACACATTTATATGGCTTGTCTCCAGTATGAACCGTTTCGTGTTTTGAAAGGATAGTCTTCAATCTAAAACTCTTGCCACAACTTGTACATGTATATGGCTTTTCACCTGTATGTATTCTCTCATGTGTAGAAAGGTGAACCTTCTTTGTAAAACTCTTGCCACAACTGGCACATGTATATGGCTTTTCACCTGTATGAATTATCTCGTGTGTAGAAAGCTGAATCTTCTTTCTAAAACTTTTGCCACATGAAGTGCATTTATAAGGTTTCTCTCCAGTGTGTATTTTTTCATGCACTGAAAGTGCAGTCTTTTGCGTAAAACCCCTGCCACAAGTGACACACTTATGTGGCCTTTCTCCACTGTGAATTTTCACATGTACTGAAAGTGAAGACTTTTGTGTAAAACTCTTGCCACAACTGGTGCATGTATATGGCTTTTCACCTGTATGTATCATCTCGTGTGTAGAAAGGTGAATCTTCTTTCTAAAACTTTTGCCACATGAAGTGCATTTATAAGGTTTCTCTCCAGTGTGTATTTTTTCATGCACTGAAAGTGCACTCTTTTGTCTAAAACCCCTGCCACAAGTGGCACATTTATGTGGCCTTTCTCCGCTGTGTATTTTCACGTGTACGGAAAGTGAAGACTTTTGTGTGAAACATTTGCCACAAGTGGCGCACTTATGAGACTTTTCTCCAGTGTGCATTTCTTCATGTATTGACTGGGCCACCTTCTGTGTAAAACTCTTACTTGTAAAATGTTCATAGAGATTCTCTCCATTTTGGCTTCGGTGAAGCAGTTTAGTGGTAGATTTCAACGTAAAACTGCTGTGATATGTGGCACTGTCACATGGTCTTGATTCATTGTTTGCTTGTATGTTGTCTGTAATGATCTTGTCAAATTTAGAATTACAATGACCTTGAAATAACAACTGCTGACTCTGAATCTCACTGTGACTCGAATACCTGCTGACTAAACATACAACAAATTAGAACAAGGTAGTGGTAAACATTTTATTTTCATGGCTTAAATGTTGCATGCTGTTGTACGTAGTCCGTATTAATGAAAGCTCTAATTTTTTTTTAACTTTTAGTTAAGATTCGGTTTTATGTTTATAACATTTAGCTAAACAGTATTTTACAGGAATGAAGAAATTATTACCACAATAATTATCAGGCCCTCATACTAAAGCACAGCAACACTTTTTGCTCCCTAACTGCTCTCTAATTACATTTTCTCTAAATATTTATTTTAAAATCTCAGTACTCTGTCCACGATGTGCTTCATTCATTCTCTCTCTCTCTCCTCTGTATATCTTCCTGAGTTTCTGACAGCAATCGCCATCTGTTATCACCAGCAACTCTAAAGTTACCACACACTTCAACATCACTGTCACTTATCACTAATGGAGTCAGACGTACACAATCCTAAGACTTTACTAACATGAGACTGGCTTTTGTTTCAGAATAAGCCATGTATAATCCCTTCACTTTCATTGTACTGGCCTTAAGCATTTACCAAGTCCCAGGGATAACTCAGGCAAATGGTAGCATTCTTACAACATTTAATATATTTCAAACTGAAAGATTTTAACTTTATATAATTAAAGAAAACACATCACTCACCATCATTAATTCAGAGCGTCTTTATAATACAAATACACATGGGTTGTAATTATTTTTGCACAGTAAGTGGGTTTAGTCCTTACCTGCTATGCAAATGCAAGCTTCAGTGTTTCTGTTACTGGATTCTCAGATCATCTGTTTATTGTCCGATGAGATCTCCAGTGAAGAAACAATAATAGTAATCTAGTATGGATATACCTACATCTTCTAAAGGAATTTTTGCTACTGATAAAAAAATTCATTTCAGAACTCAGGACCATTAAACTCTAGACATTTACATAAAGAAAGCTGAATACCTATGGGGTCAGAAAATACACTTGTCCTTACTAAAGTCTGCATCGCTAAAGGCTCAGAAAATACACTTGTCATTACTAAAGTCTGCATAACTATGATACACTTGTCATTACTAAAGTCTGCATCGCTAAAGGCTCAGAAAATACACTTGTCATTACTAAAGTCCGCATAGCTATGAGCTCAGAAAATGCACTTGTCATTACTAAAGTCTGCATCGCTATGGGCTCAGAAAATACACTTGTTATTACTAAAGTCCGCATAGCTATGAGCTCAGAAAATGCACTTGTCATTACTAAAGTCTGCATCGCTATGAGCTCAGAAAATACACTTGTTATTACTAAAGTCTGTGTAGCTATGGGCTCAGAAAATACACTTGTCATTACTAAAGTCTGCATAGCTATGAGCTCAGAAAATACACTTGTCCTTACTAAAGTCCGCATAGCTATGAGCTCAGAAAATGCACTTGTCCTTAATAAAGTCTGCATAGCTATGAGCTCAGAAAATACACTTGTCCTTACCAAAGTCTGCATCGCTATGGGCTCAGAAAATACACTTGTTATTACTAAAGTCTGCATCGCTATGGCCTTAGAAAATACACTAGTCATTACTAAAGAATGCATAGCTATGAGCTCAGAAAATACAATTGTCATTACTAAAGTCTGCATAGCTATGGGCTCAGAAAACACACTTGTCATTACTAAAGTCTGCATAGCTATGGGCTCAGAAAATACAATTGCCATTTCTAAAGTCTGCATAGCTATGGGCTCAGAAAAAAACACTTGTCATTACTAAAGTCTGCATAGCTATGGGCTCAGAAAATACAATTGTCATTACTAAAGTCTGCATCGCTATGGGGTCAGAAAATACACTTGTCATTACTAAAGTCTGCATTGCTGCGGGGTCAGAAAATACACTTGTCATTACTAAAGTTTGCCTAGCTATGGGCTCAGAAAATACACTTGTCAATACTAAACTCTGCATCGCTATGGGGTCAGAAAATACACTTCTCCTTACTAAAGTCTGTATCGCTATGGGCTCAGAAAATACACTTGTCCTTACTAAAGTCTGCATCGCTATGGGCTCAGAAAATACACTTGTCCTTACTAAAGTCTGCATCACTACGGGCTCAGAAAATACACTTGTCAATACTAAACTCTGCATCGCTATGGGGTCAGAAAATACACTTCTCCTTACTAAACTCTGCATAGCTATGGGCTCAGAAAATACACTGGTCATTACTAATGTCTGCATAGCTATGGGGTCAGAAAATACACTTGACATTACTAAAGTCTGCATCGCTATGGGGTCAGAAAATACACTTGTCATTACTAAAGTCTGCATCGCTATGGGCTCAGAAAATACACTTATCCTTACTAAAGTCTCCATCGCTACGGGCTCAGAAAATACACTTGTCAGTACTAAAGTCTGCATCGCTATGGGGTCAGCAAATACACTTGTCATTACTAAAGAATGCATAGCTATGGGCTCAGAAAACACACGTGTCATTACTAAAGTCTGCATAGTTATGGGCTCAGAAAATACACTTGACCTTACTAAAGTCTGCATCGCTATGGAGTCAGAAAATACACTTGTCCTTACTAAAGTCTGCATCGCTATGGGCTCAGAAAATACATTTGTCATTACTAAAGTCTGCATCGCTATGGGCTCAGAAAATACACTTGTCATTACTAAAGTCTGCATCGCAATGGGCTCAGAAAATACACTTGTCATTACTAAAGTCTGCATAGCGATTGGCTCAGAAAATACGTCGTTACTAAAGTCTGCATAGCTATGGGCTCAGAAAATACACTTGTCATTACTAAGGTCAGCATAGCTATGGGGCAGAAAATACACTTGTCATTACTAAAGTCTGCATTGCTATGGGCTCAGAAAATACACTTGTCATTACTAAAGTCTGCATCGCTTTGGGCTCAGAAAATACACTTGTCATTACTAAAGTCTGCATAGCTAAAGGCTCAGAAAATAAACTTGTCATTACTAAAGTCTGTATCGCAATGGGGTCAGAAAATACACTGGTCATTACTAAAGTCTGCATAGCTATGGGCTCAGAAAATACACTTGTCATTACTAAAGTCTGTATCGCTATTGGGTCAGAAAATACACTTGTCATTACTAAAGTCTGCATAGCTATGGGCTCAGAAAATACACTTGTCCTTACTAAAGTCTGCATAGCTATGGGCTTAGAAAATACACTTGTCATTACTAAAGTCTGCATAGCTATGGGCTCAGAAAATACACTTGTCCTTACTAAAGTCTGCATCGCTATGGGGTCAGAAAATACACTTGTCATTACTAAAGTCTGCATAGCTATGGGGACAGAAAATACACTTGTCATTACTAAAGTCTGCATTGCTATGGGCTCAGAAAATACACTTGTCATTACTAAAGTCTGCATAGCTATGGGGGTCAGAAAATACACTTGTCATTTCTAAAGTCTGCATAGCTATGGGGACAGAAAATACACTTGTCATTACTAAAGTCTGCATTGCTATGGGCTCAGAAAATACACTTGTCCTTACTAAAGTCTGCATCGCTATGGGCTCAGAAAATACACTTGTCATTACTAAAGTCTGCATCGCTATGGGGTCAGAAAACACACTGGTCATTACTAGAGTCTGCATCGCTATGGGGTCAGAAAATACACTTGTCCTTACTAAAGTCTGCAACGCTATGGGCTCAGAAAATACATTTGTCATTACTAAAGTCTGCATAGATATGGAGTCAGAAAATACACTTGTCATTACTAAAGTCTGCATCGCTATGGGGTCAGAAAATACA
Source organism: Protopterus annectens (assembly GCF_019279795.1). Taxonomy (NCBI): domain Eukaryota; kingdom Metazoa; phylum Chordata; order Ceratodontiformes; family Protopteridae; genus Protopterus; species Protopterus annectens. The sequence goes on along the minus strand of NC_056747.1, from coordinate 6,654,375 downwards.
CTTGTCCTTACTAAAGTCTGCATAGCTATGTGCTCAGAAAATACACTTGTCATTACTAAAGTCTGCATAGCTATGGGGTCAGCAAATACACTTGTCATTACTAAAGTCTGCATCGCTATGGGCACAGAAAATACACTTGTCATTACTAAAGAATGCATAGCTATGGGCTCAGAAAATACACGTCATTACTAAAGTCTGCATAGTTATGGGCTCAGAAAATACACTTGTCCTTACAAAAGTCTGTATCGCTATGGGCTCAGAAAATACACTTGTCCTTACTAAAGTCTGCATCGCTATGGGCTCAGAAAATACACTTGTCATTACTAAAGTCTGCATAGCTATGGGCTCAGAAAATACACTTGTCCTTACTAAAGTCTGCACAGCTATAGGCTCACAAAATACACGTGTCATTAATAAAGTCTGCATCGCTATGGGCACAGAAAATACACTTGTCCTGGGCTCAGAAAATACACTAAAGTCTGCATCGCTATGGGCTCAGAAAATACACTTGTCCTTACTAAAGACTGCATCGCCATGGGGTCAGAAAATACACTTGTCATTACTAAAGTCTGCATAGCTATGGGCTCAGAAAATACACTTGTCCTTACTAAAGTCTGCATAGCTATGGGCTCAGAAAATACACTTGTCCTTACTAAAGTCTGCATCGCTATGGGCTCAGAAAATACACTTGTCATTACTAAAGTCTGCATAGCTATGGGGTCAGAAAATACACTTGTCATTACTAAAGTCTGCATAGCTATGGGCTCAGAAAATACACTTGTCCTTACTAAAGTCTGCATAGCTATGGGCTCAGAAAATACACTTGTCCTTACTAAAGTCTGCATCGCTATGGGGTCAGAAAATACACTTGTCCTTACTAAAGTCTGCATAGCTATGGGCTCAGAAAATACACTTGTCATTACTAAAGTCTGCATAGCTATGGGCTCAGAAAATACACTTGTCATTACTAAAGTCTGCATAGCTATGGGCTCAGAAAATACACTTGTCATTACTAAAGTCTGCATAGCTATGGGCTCAGAAAATACACTTGTCATTACTAAAGTCTGCATAGCTATGGGCTCAGAAAATACACTTGTCATTACTAAAGTCTGCATAGCTATGGGCTCAGAAAATACACTTGTCATTACTAAAGTCTGCATAGCTATGGGGTCAGAAAATACACTTGTCATTACTAAAGTCTGCATCGCTATGGGGTCAGAAAATACACTTGTCATTACTAAAGTCTGCATAGCTATGGGCTCAGAAAATACACTTGTCATTACTAAAGTCTGCATAGCTATGGGCTCAGAAAATACACTTGTCATTTCTAAAGTCTGCATAGCTATGGGGTCAGAAAATACACTTGTCCTTACTAAAGTCTGCATAGCTATGATACACTTGTCATTACTAAAGTCTGCATAGCTATGGGCTCAGAAAATACACTTGTCATTACTAAAGTCTGCATCGCTATGGGCTCAGAAAATACACTTGTCATTACTAAAGTCTGCATAGCTATGGGCTCAGAAAATACACTTGTCATTACTAAAGTCTGCATAGCTATGGGCTCAGAAAATACACTTGTCATTACTAAAGTCTGCATCGCTATGGGCTCAGAAAATACACTTGTCATTACTAAAGTCTGCATAGCTATGGGCTCAGAAAATACACTTGTCATTACTAAAGTCTGCATAGCTATGGGCTCAGAAAATACACTTGTCATTACTAAAGTCTGCATCGCTATGGGCTCAGAAAATACACTTGTCATTACTAAAGTCTGCATAGCTATGGGCTCAGAAAATACACTTGTCATTACTAAAGTCTGCATAGCTATGGGCTCAGAAAATACACTTGTCATTACTAAAGTCTGTATAGCTATGGGCTCAGAAAATACACTTGTCATTACTAAAGTCTGCATCGCTATGGGCAAAGAAAATACACTTTTCGTTATAGCTATGGTCTCAGAAAATACACTTGTCATTACTTACGTTTGCATAGCTATGGGGTCAGAAAATACACTTGTAGATACTAAAGTCTGCATAGCTATGGGCTCAGAAAATACACTTGTCATTACTAAAGTCTGCATAGCATGGGCTCAGAAAATACACTTGTCATTACTAAAGTCTGCATAGCAATGGGGTCAGAAAATATACTTGTCATTACTGAAGTCTGCATAGCTATGGGCTCAGAAAATACACTTGTCATTACTAAAGTCTGCATAGCATGGGCTCAGAAAATACACTTGTCATTACTAAAGTCTGCATCGCTATGGGGTCAGAAAATACACTTGTCGTTACTAAAGTCTGCATAGCTATGGGGTCAGAAAATACACTTGTCATTACTAAAGTCTGCATAGCTATGGGCTCAGAAAATACACTTGTCATTACTAAAGTCTGCATAGCTATGGGCTCAGAAAATACACTTGTCATTACTAAAGTCTGCATCGCTATGGGGTCAGAAAATACACTTGTCATTACTTAAGTTTGCATAGCAATGGGCTCAGAAAATACACTTGTCATTACTAAAGTCTGCATAGCTATGGGCTCAGAAAATACACTTGTCATTTCTAAAGTCTGCATAGCTATGGGGTCAGAAAATACACTTGTCATTACTAAAGTCTGCATCGCTATGGGGTCAGAAAATGCACTTCTCATTACTGCAGTCTGCGTAGCTATGGGCTCAAAAAATACACTAGTCCTTTCTAAAGTCTGCATAGCTATGGGGTCAGAAAATACACTTGTCCTTACGGAAGTCTGCATCGCTATGGGCTCAGAAAATACACTTGTCCTTTCTAAAGTCTGCATAGCTATGGGGTCAGAAAATACACTTGTCCTTACGAAAGTCTGCATCGCTATGGGCAAAGAAAATGCACTTGTCCTTTCTAAAGTCTGCGTAGCTGTGGGCTCAGAAAATACACTTGTCATTACTTAAGTGTGCATAGCAATGGGCTCAGAAAATACACTTGTCATTACTAAAGTCTGCATCGCTATGGGCAAAGAAAATACACTTTTCGTTATAGCTATGGTCTCAGAAAATACACTTGTCATTACTAAAGTCTGCATAGCTATGGGCTCAGAAAATACACTTGTCATTACTAAAGTCTGCATAGCTATGGGGTCAGAAAATACACTTGTAGATACTAAAGTCTGCATAGCTATGGGCTCAGAAAATACACTTGTCATTACTAAAGTCTGCATAGCTATGGGCTCAGAAAATACACTTGTCATTACTAAAGTCTGCATAGCTATGGGGTCAGAAAATACACTTGTCATTACTAAAGTCTGCATTGCTATGGGCTCAGAAAATACACTTGTCATTACTTAAGTTTGCATAGCTATGGGCTCAGAAAATACACTTGTCATTACTAAAGTCTGCATAGCTATGGGCTCAGAAAATACACTTGTCATTACTAAAGTCTGCATCGCTATGGGCTCAGAAAATACACTTGTCATTACTAAAGTCTGCATAGCTATGGGCTCAGAAAATACACTTGTCATTTCTAAAGTCTGCATAGCTATGGCCTGAGAAAATACACTTGTAGTTACTAAATTCTGCATCGCTATGGGATGAGAAAAAACACTTGTCGTTACTAAAGTCTGCATAGCTATGGGCTCAGAAAATACACTTGTCATTACTAAAGTCTGCATAGCTATGGGCTCAGAAAATACACTTGTCATTACTAAAGTCTGCATAGCTATGGGCTCAGAAAATACACTTGTCATTACTAAAGTCTGTATAGCTATGGACTCAGAAAATACACTTGTCATTACTAAAGTCTGCATAGCTATGGGCTCAGAAAATACACTTGTCATTACTAAAGTCTGCATAGCTATGGGGTCAGAAAATACACTTGTCATTACTAAAGTCTGCATAGCTATGGGCTCAGAAAATACACTTGTCATTACTAAAGTCTGCATCGCTATGGGCTCAGAAAATACACTTGTCATTACTAAAGTCTGCATAGCTATGGGGTCAGAAAATACACTTGTCATTACTAAAGTCTGCATCGCTATGGGCTCAGAAAATACACTTGTCATTACTAAAGTCTGCATAGCTATGGGCTCAGAAAATACACTTGTCATTACGAAAGTCTGCATCGCTATGGGCTCAGAAAATACACTAGTCATTACTAAAGTCTGCATCACTATGCGCTCAGAAAATACACTTGACATTACTAAAGTCTGCATCGCTATGGGCTCAGAAAATACACTTGTCATTTCTAAAGTCTGCAAAGCTATGGGGTCAGAAAATACACTTGTCATTACTAAAGTCTGCATAGCTATGGGCTCAGAAAATACACTTGTCATTACTAAAGTCTGCGTTAGTATGGGCTCAGAAAATACACTTGTCATTACTAAAGTCTGCATAGCTAATGGGTCAGAAAATATACTTGTCGTTACTAAAGTCTGCATAGCTATGGGGTCAGAAAATACACTTGTCATTACTAAAGTCTGCATAGCTATGGGCTCAGAAAATACACTTGTCATTACTAAAGTCTGCATAGCTATGGGCTCAGAAAATACACTTGTCATTACTAAAGTCTGCATAGCTATGGGGTCAGAAAATACACTTGTCATTACTAAAGTCTGCATAGCTATGGGGTCAGAAAATACACTTGTCCTTACTAAAGTCTGCATAGCTATGTGCTCAGAAAATACACTTGTCATTACTAAAGTCTGCATAGCTATGGGGTCAGCAAATACACTTGTCATTACTAAAGTCTGCATCGCTATGGGCACAGAAAATACACTTGTCATTACTAAAGAATGCATAGCTATGGGCTCAGAAAATACACGTCATTACTAAAGTCTGCATAGTTATGGGCTCAGAAAATACACTTGTCCTTACAAAAGTCTGTATCGCTATGGGCTCAGAAAATACACTTGTCCTTACTAAAGTCTGCATCGCTATGGGCTCAGAAAATACACTTGTCATTACTAAAGTCTGCATAGCTATGGGCTCAGAAAATACACTTGTCCTTACTAAAGTCTGCACAGCTATAGGCTCACAAAATACACGTGTCATTAATAAAGTCTGCTTCGCTATGGGCACAGAAAATACACTTGTCCTGGGCTCAGAAAATACACTTGTGCTTACTAAAGACTGCATCGCCATGAGGTCAGAAAATACACTTGTCATTACTAAACTCTGCATCACTATGGGCTCAGAAAATACACTTGTCATTACTAAAGTCTGCATAGCTATGGGGTCAGAAAATACACTTGTCCTTATTAAAGTCTGCGTAGCTTTGGGCTCAGAAAATACACTTATCCTTACTAAAGTCTGCATCGCTATGGGGTCAGAAAATACACTTGTCATTACTAAAGTCCGCATAGCTATGGGGACAGAAAATACACTTGTCATTACTAAAGTCTGCATCGCTATGGGCTCAGAAAATACACTTGTCATTACTAAAGTCTGCATAGCTATGGGGGTCAGAAAATACACTTGTCATTTCTAAAGTCTGCATAGCTATGGGGACAGAAAATACACTTGTCATTACTAAAGTCTGCATTGCTATGGGCTCAGAAAATACACTTGTCCTTACTAAAGTCTGCATCGCTATGGGCTCAGAAAATACACTTGTCATTACTAAAGTCTGCATCGCTATGGGGTCAGAAAATACACTTGTCCTTACTAAAGTCTGCAACGCTATGGGCTCAGAAAATACATTTGTCATTACTAAAGTCTGCATAGATATGGAGTCAGAAAATACACTTGTCATTACTAAAGTCTGCATCGCTATGGGGTCAGAAAATACACTTGTCCTTACTAAAGTCTGCATAGCTATGTGCTCAGAAAATACACTTGTCATTACTAAAGTCTGCATAGCTATGGGGTCAGCAAATACACTTGTCATTACTAAAGTCTGCATCGCTATGGGCACAGAAAATACACTTGTCATTACTAAACAATGCATAGCTATGGGCTCAGAAAATACACGTCATTACTAAAGTCTGCATAGTTATGGGCTCAGAAAATACACTTGTCCTTACAAAAGTCTGTATCGCTATGGGCTCAGAAAATACACTTGTCCTTACTAAAGTCTGCATCGCTATGGGCTCAGAAAATACACTTGTCATTACTAAAGTCTGCATAGCTATGGGCTCAGAAAATACACTTGTCCTTACTAAAGTCTGCACAGCTATAGGCTCACAAAATACACGTGTCATTAATAAAGTCTGCATCGCTATGGGCACAGAAAATACACTTGTCCTGGGCTCAGAAAATACACTTGTGCTTACTAAAGACTGCATCGCCATGAGGTCAGAAAATACACTTGTCATTACTAAAGTCTGCATAGCTATGGGCTCAGAAAATACAC